>NC_091311.1:18178037-18210537 GCF_038502225.1 Cherax quadricarinatus
TGGTCAGAAAAGTGGCAGATGCAGTTCAATGTAGATAAATGCAAGGTTCTGAAGCTCGGGAGTGTCCATAACCCTAGCACTAATAAGTTAAGTAATGTAGAACTTAGCCATACAGAGTGCGAAGAGGACTTGGGGTTATAATAAACAGTAACCTTAAACCAAGACAACAATGCCTAAGTGTAAGTAATAAGGCAAACAGATTACTGGGATTTATATCAAGAAGTGTAAGCAGTAGAAGTTCAGCGGTGATATTACAGCTTTATACATCATTAGTAAGTCCTCACCTATTTTACACAGCTCAGTTCTGGTCTCCATATTACAGAATGGATATAAATTCGTTAGAAAACATTCTGCGTAGAATGAAATTGAGACACATGTGCAACATCTGGGTATCTTTATTGTAGACGTTTCGCCATCCAGTGGCTTTATCAATACAAATTCCAGGACATAACTTGAAGACAGGAGAACTATGTACCTCATCTTCTGTACATAGTTCTCCTGTCTTCAAGTTATGTCCTGGAATTTGTATTGATAAAGCCACTGGATGGCGAAACGTCTACAATAAAGATACCCAGATGTTGCACATGTGTCTCAATTTCATCTTGTCGGTATTGTATACCATTCTTGTACAGCGTAGAACGATTAAATTAATATCTAGCATTAGAAATCTTCCGTATGAAGAAAGATTGAAAACCCTTAAATTACATTCACTTGTTAGACGAAGAATGAGGGGAGACATGATCGAAGAGTATAAGTGGAAGATGGGTATTAAGACCTTATTTATATCCCCTTTATTAATACTCCAAGAGAGAACCGCAGTAATGGATTTAGAAAGGATATAGGAAAGTATTGGCTTGGAAATAGGGTAGCTGATGAGTGGAACAGTCTACCTAGTTGGGTTATTGAAGCTTAAACCTTGGGTAGTTTCGAATTTAGGATGGATAAATACAGAGTGGGAGGGTGTGATGAATGGTTTTGAAAACCGAAAAGTTGAAGTGAGTCGGGTTGGATTTGAGTGGGACTTGCATGTGAGTGGATAGTTATCAGAGCTTATTTCTTAGGTGGCATTGAAAATCGGGTTGGGCAAATATTTTGTTAGTAGGATGGATTCTAAAGGACCTACCTAGTATGGGCCAAGAGGCCTGCTGCAGTGTTCCTGCTCTAGCGCACCTAGCATGAGCCACTCTACTGCTTAGGGTGAACCAGGGGCTCATTCTGGTCTTCCCTTTGTTTCTGTTGCTCTTAGGTACGTACCTCTCCTCTTGTTCCTTGCACTTTATGGACACGTTATCCATCATCTCATTTTCTATCTTTCCCTCCAGTTCTCTTCCCCACTGCACCTCGTTCAGGAATTGCCTTATGCTTGTGCAGTCCCCTCCTTTGTAGTTTGGCTTCTCCTGTTCTTCTCATACTGCTTCCCTTTCCACTGTTTACTCTACAATGTAGTCGAAGCTCAGGATCACATGATCACTGGCTCCGAGAGGTCTTTCGTATGTGATATCCCCAGTATCTGAACTGCTGAAGGTGAATAAGAAACCCAGCCTTGCTGATTCATCCCCTCCTCTCTTTCTGGTAGTGTCCCTGATATGTTGGTGCATGAGATTTTTCAGTACCGAATCCATCATCTTAGCCCTCCACGTTTCTGGCCCACCATGTGCTCAAGGTTTCCCCAGTCAATCTCTTTGTGACTGAAATCATCCACAACTAGTAACTTTGCTAGTGTGTTCACCGATGCTCTATTACCCTCACGATGCTTTTTTGTCTTGGCCTCCTGCTATTCTGTAGTGGATTGTACATTACTGCAATCACTACCTTGAGACCCCCGGTCTGAAGTGTTCCTACTACGAATGTGGTACTTTGCTTCGCTTCTGTTGATTTCTTCCATCTTAAAACTCCACTGGTTTTTGATGAGCAGGGGAACTCCTTCCCCCCTCTGTTCCCTCTATCTTTCCTCAGGATCTGATATCTGGACGGAAAGATCACATCTGTTATTATCCTCATGAGCTTTGTATGGGGATGCCTCCATGATTCCTTCGTCCAACTCCTCACACTTATTTGTTATTCCATCTGCATCTTCAGCTTCTATTCAAATACACTGCTCTGGGGGGTGAGGGCTGGGGGAGTGGGAGACCTGGCAGGAGACTATGAGAGGCTGCTGTGAAGGTGGAGTTTGTGATGGGAAGGGAGGAGCTGTAGGTGTGAATTGTGGGTTGTTTTGTGTTCATTGGTTTGGTTGTGGCAGGGTTGTCAGGGCTGAGGATATTTTGTGGGTGGTTCTATGGGAGATTGTGTTTGCTGGTCCTCCTGACTTTGGGCTTACCTGCCCATCTCTACCATGACTCTTTTTCCTGCTTCTTGTATCTTTGTATCCTCTCAGTTGTTGTCAGTCTTATATTTTATCATTGTTGAGGTGCACCCGCCGGTAATTTGATGAGCACCTTAGTCATGGTTTCTGCTGCAAGATCCTGTTTTACACCATTCTGACTTAAAATCAGTGTGACTGGAAGACTTTTTTTCCATTGTGTATCCCCTTATTTTCTGAAAATTTGTCACCTGGGTCATCTCTTCTTCTTCTTCTTCTGCCTGTTTCATATTATTTTCCATCTCTTTTTCGTGCCACTCCTCCCACTTACTCGTGTGTGTGTGCGTGTGTGTGTGTGTGTGTGTGTGTGTGTGTGTGTGTGTGTGTGTGTGTGTGTTGTGTGTGTGTGTGTGTGTGTGTGTGTGTGTGTGTATTTATGTGTGTGTGCGTGCGTGCGTGCACGTGTGTATGTGTGTGTGTCAAGGGTCAAGCTCAAACTCCTGATCCCTGACTCTTGATGTTGGTTCGACCGCAGTAGTTCATTCCCAGACTCTGGTGCTCGTTCATACTTACGCTTGAGTCTATATTCTCATTCCTCTTATTCACAACATAGTCGTCCTAGCGGCTCATCTGAATGTACAGCTTTCTTCTGTTTACAGATGGAGGAACAAGCGTTCACTGTTCCTTTCACTGAATGATTAACACAGGTTTAGGCTCGGCAACAAGATAATAATTCCCATAATCAAGTGAAACGTGAGAGTCTTGATCCTCTTTCCGTTAACTGCAAGACAAACGCGCTACCTACCTAAATTTGCTATACCTGGGAATTGACTCCCGCACTCTAGTGAGAGCTGCTGGTATAACTACCCAACTACGTTGGATTCGAGTGCTGCAAATAACTACAAATATTCCAGTCAAAGAAACTCATTTTGTCCATCATTTCAGCGTTACATGATCACGACATATCTTGGATGTCGTGATCATGTCTCCTGTCGTCCTTCAGTATTTAAAGGATGCATGTTACTGTCTCTTTACCTCTGTTCGTTGTTGCTGTGCCTTGCCTCCGGGACCAGTCTGCTGGGAAATCTCTGGATTTCCTCAAACTTCTACACTCGTGTAATCCATTTGCTGGCTCTCCCTCACACTCACAGCGTTCTTTCATAAACCTCTTTTTTTTCATTTATTTAATTTTTTAGATTGTATCCACGTTGCCTCATCTTGGTCCCTCTCATGTTCGTCTTGGTACCACTATTTGTGTATCATTGTACCAGTTTCACTCTGTTCGGATACTTTTAATTTTTGTTTCATTTAATTCATCTCTGAGTAGCAGGAACGCTGTTAACATGTTTTGTGTGTTCTTCCTTTTGGAGTTCAACGTTGAAGAATTTAACTCTTTAAACCAACACTCTTAAGCTAAGCTGTGTTATATTTGAAATAGTGACCCCCTTGGGTGACACATGTTGTACTGGAGCACTTTAGGTTCCTAAAGGCTAATACAGTACTCCGATATTGATCTTCTGTATGTGTCACACATCCTGAAGGAGTCCTTGTTGATGTTCCTGAAGAGTGTCGTCGTCGTCGTTGCAGAGGACGCATATTAACTGACATTATCTAGCGCATTTGATCCTCCAGGCTTAGCTTCTTATCTATTCCCTTCTCAAGTTCTTATATAGGCAGTTGTTTCCTTACGAAACAGAAATTATGGAGAAATTCCTCTCCCAGGCCTGGCGTTAATACATCCCAAGAACATCACGTGGCCCAGAGCTGTACCATGGAGAAGTCTGTAAGTTGTTTCTCTTCAACCCACGCTCAGGTGATGTGAGCTCAGGAGTTGCGAGTTCAGGTGTTGTGAGCTCTATTATTGTGGGCTCAGGTGTTGTGGGCTCAGGTGTTGTCCAGTGTAGCAACTCCTAAGACAGACCATCGAATTTGTATTATAGTAAATTATAAGACATTGTATTTAAAGGTCTTCTGAAGTCCAGAAATGTAGACTCCGCCTGGAGACAGAGACGGACGGAAAGATGGAGAAAAATACAGACAGAAACTGTTAGGAGAGAGAAAAAACAGAGATAAGAGACAGAAGTAGACCGAGGGAAAGATGGACATAGAGATGTAAATGAAGACACAGAATACTGGAAAAAGAGAGGAAGAGAAATAGAGAGATACAGACAGACAGACAAAGAGACAGAGACTGATAGAGAGACAGAGAGAGTGTGGCATGCTAAGAGTATGTTATATTTTATTCGGCGTATGTCAAACACCCATATAAGTATGACTTCTCGACCAGTAAACCAGGTGCTAAGAGTATAAATAAGTAGGGGCCCTTTTATTATGCTAAGAACCTTGGTTCAACCAGCTAATGACAAGGAAGCCTCCCAAAGTTGTGAAGCGATGTGGTACACTCGCGAATCAAGATTGGCAGACTTAACCTCCAAGTCTGGTCGCTACGGTTCTCACCGTGTCTGTTGCTTGCATTTGCCTTATTGTACATAGTCTCTGTACATATTGTACATACCTGCTTGCTGTTTGGTAAAGGAAATGTAAGTATTTACTCTGCTGCTTTTTTTCTCGTTCCCACCTTGGTTATTGTGCTACAGCCAGGTGTGCAGGCCACTAGACTACACATGTGTCTGTAATAGGGAGAGAGAGAAAGAATGTATCACAAACCACTCCTGATCATCCACCTCACCCACTCCTGACCACCCACCTCACACACTCATGACCACCCGCCTCACCCACTCATGACCACCCACCTCACCCACTCTGACCACCCGCCTCACCCACTCATGACCACCCACCTCACCCACTCCTGACCACCCGCCTCACCCACTCCTGACCACCCGCCTCACCCACTCATGACCACCCACCTCAACCACTCCTGATCACCCGCCTCACCCACTCATGACCACCCGCCTCACCCACTCCTGACCACCCGCCTCACCCACTCATGACCACCAACTTTACCTGCTTGTGGGCCACCCAGCTCACCACCTCATGGCCATCCACTACTGGCCACCCACCCCACCTACTCATGGCCATCCATTCATGGCCACACACCTCACCTACCCCTGGCCACCCACCTCACCCACTCATGGTCACCTGTCTCACCTACTCAGCTTTCCATTCATGGCCATCCACTTCACCCTCTTCTTAAACACACTCATAAAGCCTCTCTTCATCCATGAGACCTCCCTCACTCTCACTCACTCTCCTTCATTCTACCTTTCCTTCACTCACACGTGGTTTCTCACTCAATCTTTCTTTTCTTTTACATCTCTAACAATTAACTTCAATTAAATAATTATTTTTTTTTTCAACAAGTCGGCCGTCTCCCACCGAGGCAGGGTGACCCAATAAAGAAAGAAAATCCCCAAAAAGAAAATACTTTCATCATCATTCAACACTTTCACCACACTCGCACATTATCACTGTTTTTGCAGAGGTGCTCAGAATACAACAGTTTAGAAGCATATACGTATAAAGATACACAACATATCCCTCCGAACTGCCAATATCCCAAACCCCTCCTTTAAAGTGCAGGCATTGTACTTCCCATTTCCAGGACTCAAGTCCGACTATATGAAAATAACCGGTTTCCCTGAATCCCTTCACTAAATATTACCCTGCTCACACTCCAACAGATCGTCAGGTCCCAAGTACCATTCGTCTCCATTCACTCCTATCTAACACGCTCACGCACGCTTGCTGGAAGTCCAAGCCCCTTGCCCACAAAACCTCTTTTACCCCCTCTCTCCAACCCTTTTGAGAACGACCCCTACCCCGCCTTCCTTCCCCTATAGATTTATATGCTTTCCATGTCATTCTACTTTGATCCATTCTCTCTAAATGACCAAACCACCTCAACAACCCCTCTTCTGCCCTCTGACTAATACTTTTATTAACTCCACACCTTTTCCTAATTTCCACACTCCGAATTTTCTGCATAATATTTACACCACACATTGCCCTTAAACAGGACATCTCCACTGCCTCCAACCGTCTCCTCGCTGCTGCATTTACCACCCAAGCTTCACACCCATATAAGAGTGTTGGTACTACTATACTTTCATACATTTCCTTCTTTGCCTCCATAGAAAACGTTTTTTGACTCCACATATACCTCAACGAACCACTCACCTTTTTTCCCTCATCAGTTCTATGATTAACCTCATCCTTCATAAATCCATCCGCCGACACGTCAACTCCCAAGTATCTGAAAACATTCACTTCTTCCATACTCCTCCTCCCCAATTTGATATCCAATTTTTCTTTATATAAATCATTTGACACCCTCATCACCTTACTCTTTTCTATTTTCACTTTCAACTTTCTACCTTTACACACATTCCCAAACTCATCCACTAACCTTTGCAATTTTTCTTCAGACTCTCCCACAAGCACAGTATCATCAGCAAAAAGTAACTGTGTCAATTCACATTTAGAATTTGATTCCCCAAAATTTAAACCCACCCGTCTCCCGAACACCCTAGCATTTACTTCCTTTACAACCCCATCTATAAATATATTAAACAACCATGGTGACATTACACATCCCTGTCTAAGACCTACTTTTACCGGGAACTAGTCTCCCTCTCTTCTACACACCCTAACCTGAGCCTCACTATCCTCATAAAAACTCTTTACAGCATTTAATAACTTACCACCTATTCCATATACTTGCAACATCTGCCACATTGCTCCTCTATCCACTCTATCATATGCCTTTTCTAAATCCATAAATGCAATAAAAACTTCCCTACCTTTATCTAAATACTGTTCACATATATGCTTCAATGTAAACACTTGATCTACACATCCCCTACCCACTCTGAAACCTCCTTGCTCATCCGCAATCCTACATTCTGTCTTACCTCTAATTCTTTCAATTATAACCCTACCGTACACTTTTCCTGGTATACTCAGTAAGCTTATTCGTCTATAATTTTTACATTCTCTTTTGTCCCCTTTCCCTTTATATAAATAATTATATATACATAATTATGTTTGACTTGCATCTGGCACTGAGTGCCAGTGATGATGTGCACTGACTGACAGTGATGTTGTGCACAGAGTGGCAGTGATGATGTGCACTGAGTGGCAGTGATGATGTGCACTGAGTGGCAGTGATGATGTGCACTGACTGGCAGTGATGATGTGCACTGAGTGGCAGTGATGATGTGCACTGAGTGGCAGTGACGATGTGCACTGAGTGGCAGTGATGATGTGCACTGAGTGGCAGTGATGATGTGCACTGAGTGGCAGTGATGATGTGCACTGACTGGCAGTGATGATGTGCACTGAGTGCCAGTGATGATGTGCACTGAGTGCCAGTGATGATGTGCACTGAGTGCCAGTGATGATGTGCACTGAGTGGCAGTGATGATGTGCACTGAGTGGTAGTGATGATGTGCACTGAGTGGCAGTGATGATGTGCACTGAGTGGAAGTGATGATGTGCACTGAGTGGAAGTGATGATGTGTACTGAGTGGCAGTGATGATGTGCACTGAGTGGTAGAGATGATGTGCACTGAGTGGCAGTGATGATGTGCACTGAGTGGCAGTGATGATGTGCACTGAGTGGCAGTGATGATGTGCACTGAGTGCCAGTGATGATGTGCACTGAGTGGCAGTGATGATGTGCACTGAGTGGCAGTGATGATGTGCACTGAGTGACAGTGATGTTGTGCACTGAGTGGCAGTGATGATGTGCACTGAGTGGCAGTGATGATGTGCACTGAGTGGCAGTGATGATGTGCACTGACTGGCAGTGATGATGTGCACTGAGTGGCAGTGATGATGTGCACTGAGTGCCAGTGATGATGTGCACTGAGTGCCAGTGATGATGTGCACTGAGTGGCAGTGATGATGTGCACTGAGTGGCAGTGATGATGTGCACTGAGTGGCAGTGATGATGTGCACTGAGTGCCAGTGATGATGTGCACTGAGTGGCAGTGATGATGTGCACTGAGTGGCAGTGATGATGTGCACTGAGTGGTAGTGATGATGTGCACTGAGTGGCAGTGATGATGTGCACTGAGTGGCAGTGATGATGTGCACTGAGTGGCAGTGATGATGTGCACTGAGTGGTAGTGATGATGTGCACTGAGTGGCAGTGATGATGTGCATTGAGTGGTAGTGATGATGTGCACTGAGTGGAAGTGATGATGTGCACTGAGTGCCAGTGATGATGTGCACTGAGTGGTAGTGATGATATGCACTGAGTGGCAGTGATGATGTGCACTGAGTGGTAGTGATGATGTGCACTGAGTGGCAGTGATGATGTGCACTAAGTGGTAGTGATGATGTGCACTGAGTGCCAGTGATGATGTGCACTGAGTGGCAGTGATGATGTGCACTGAGTGGCAGTGATGATGTGCACTGAGTGGCAGTGATGATGTGCACTGAGTGGTAGTGATGATGTGCACTGAGTGGCAGTGATGATGTGCACTGAGTGGCTGTAATGATGTGCACTGAGTGGCAGTGATGTGCACTGAGTGATAGTGATGATGTGCACTGAGTGGCAGTGATGATGTGCGCTGAGTGGCAGTGATGATGTGCACTGAGTAGCAGTGATGATGTGCCCTGAGTGGCAGTGATGATGTGCACTGAGTGGCAGTGATGTGCACTGAGTGGCAGTGATTATGTGCCCTGAGTGGCAGTGATGATGTGCACTGAGTGGCAGTGATGATGTGCACTGAGTGGTAGTGATGATGTGCATTGAGTGGCAGTGATGATGTGCATTGAGTGGCAGTGATGATGTGCACTGAGTGGCAGTGATGATGTGCACTGAGTGGCAGTGATGATGTGCACTGAGTGCCAGTGATGATGTGCACTGAGTGCCAGTGATGATGTGCACTGAGTGGCAGTGATGATGTGCACTGAGTGGCAGTGATGATGTGCACTGACTGGCAGTGATGATGTGCACTGAGTGCCAGTGATGATGTGCACTGAGTGGCAGTGATGATGTGCACTGAGTGGCAGTGATGATGTGCACTGAGTGGTAGTGATGATGTGCACTGAGTGGCAGTGATGATGTGCACTGAGTGGCAGTGATGATGTGCACTGAGTGGCAGTGATGATGTGCACTGAGTGGTAGTGATGATGTGCACTGAGTGGCAGTGATGATGTGCATTGAGTGGTAGTGATGATGTGCACTGAGTGGAAGTGATGATGTGCACTGAGTGCCAGTGATGATGTGCACTGAGTGGCAGTGATGATATGCAATGAGTGGCAGTGATGATGTGCACTGAGTGGTAGTGATGATGTGCACTGAGTGGCAGTGATGATGTGCACTAAGTGGTAGTGATGATGTGCACTGAGTGCCAGTGATGATGTGCACTGAGTGGCAGTGATGATGTGCACTAAGTGGCAGTGATGATGTGCACTGAGTGGCAGTGATGATGTGCACTGAGTGGTAGTGATGATGTGCACTGAGTGGCAGTGATGATGTGCACTGAGTGGCTGTAATGATGTGCACTGAAAGGCAGTGATGTGCACTGAGTGAGAGTGATGATGTGCACTGAGTGGCAGTGATGATGTGCGCTGAGTGGCAGTGATGATGTGCACTGAGTGGCAGTGATGATGTGCACTGAGTGGCAGTGATGATGTGCACTGAGTGGCAGTGATGTGCACTGAGTGGCAGTGATTATGTGCCCTGAGTGGCAGTGATGATGTGCACTGAGTGGCAGTGATGATGTGCACTGAGTGGTAGTGATGATGTGCATTGAGTGGCAGTGATGATGTGCATTGAGTGGCAGTGATGATGTGCACTGAGTGGCAGTGATGATGTGCACTGAGTGGCAGTGATGATGTGCACTGAGTGGCAGTGATGATGTGCACTGAGTGGCAGTGATGATGTGCACTGAGTGGCAGTGATGATGTGCACTGAGTGGCAGTGACGATGTGCACTGAGTGGCAGTGATGATGTGCACTGAGTGGCAGTGATGATGTGCACTGAGTGGCAGTGATGATGTGCACTGACTAACAGTGATGATGTGCACTGAGTGCCAGTGATGATGTGCACTGAGTGCCAGTGATGATGTGCACTGAGTGCCAGTGATGATGTGCACTGAGTGGCAGTGATGATGTGCACTGAGTGGTAGTGATGATGTGCACTGAGTGGCAGTGATGATGTGCACTGAGTGGAAGTGATGATGTGCACTGAGTGGAAGTGATGATGTGTACTGAGTGGCAGTGATGATGTGCACTGAGTGGTAGAGATGATGTGCACTGAGTGGCAGTGATGATGTGCACTGAGTGGCAGTGATGATGTGCACTGAGTGGCAGTGATGATGTGCACTGAGTGCCAGTGATGATGTGCACTGAGTGGCAGTGATGATGTGCACTGAGTGGCAGTGATGATGTGCACTGAGTGACAGTGATGTTGTGCACTGAGTGGCAGTGATAATGTGCACTGAGTGGCAGTGATGATGTGCACTGAGTGGCAGTGATGATGTGCACTGACTGGCAGTGATGATGTGCACTGAGTGGCAGTGATGATGTGCACTGAGTGCCAGTGATGATGTGCACTGAGTGCCAGTGATGATGTGCACTGAGTGGCAGTGATGATGTGCACTGAGTGGCAGTGATGATGTGCACTGACTGGCAGTGATGATGTGCACTGAGTGGCAGTGATGATGTGCACTGAGTGGCAGTGATGATGTGCACTGAGTGGCAGTGATGATGTGCACTGAGTGGTAGTGATGATGTGCACTGAGTGGCAGTGATGATGTGCACTGAGTGGCAGTGATGATGTGCACTGAGTGGCAGTGATGATGTGCACTGAGTGGTAGTGATGATGTGCACTGAGTGGCAGTGATGATGTGCATTGAGTGGTAGTGATGATGTGCACTGAGTGGAAGTGATGATGTGCACTGAGTGCCAGTGATGATGTGCACTGAGTGGTAGTGATGATATGCACTGAGTGGCAGTGATGATGTGCACTGAGTGGTAGTGATGATGTGCACTGAGTGGCAGTGATGATGTGCACTAAGTGGTAGTGATGATGTGCACTGAGTGCCAGTGATGATGTGCACTGAGTGGCAGTGATGATGTGCACTGAGTGGCAGTGATGATGTGCACTGAGTGGCAGTGATGATGTGCACTGAGTGGTAGTGATGATGTGCACTGAGTGGCAGTGATGATGTGCACTGAGTGGCTGTAATGATGTGCACTGAAAGGCAGTGATGTGCACTGAGTGAGAGTGATGATGTGCACTGAGGGGCAGTGATGATGTGCGCTGAGTGGCAGTGATGATGTGCACTGAGTGGCAGTGATGATGTGCACTGAGTGGCAGTGATGATGTGCACTGAGTGGCAGTGATGTGCACTGAGTGGCAGTGATTATGTGCCCTGAGTGGCAGTGATGATGTGCACTGAGTGGCAGTGATGATGTGCACTGAGTGGTAGTGATGATGTGCATTGAGTGGCAGTGATGATGTGCATTGAGTGGCAGTGATGATGTGCACTGAGTGGCAGTGATGATGTGCACTGAGTGGCAGTGATGATGTGCACAGAGTGGCAGTGATGATGTGCACTGAGTGGCAGTGATGATGTGCACTGAGTGGCAGTGATGATGTGCACTGAGTGGCAGTGATGATGTGCACTGAGTGGCAGTGATGACGTTCACTGAGTGGCAGTGATGATGTGCACTGAGTGGCAGTGATGATGTGCACTGAGTGGCAGTGATGATGTGCACTGAGTGGCAGTGATGATGTGCACTGAGTGGCAGTGATGATGTGCACTGAGTGGCAGTGATGATGTGCACTGAGTGGCAGTGATGATGTGCACTGAGTGGCAGTGATGATGTGCACTGAGTGGCAGTGATGATGTGCTTTCAGTGGCAGTGATGATGTGCACTGAGTGGCAGTGATGATGTGCACTGAAGGGCAGTGATGATGTGCATTGATTGGCAGTGATGATGTGCACTGAGTGGAAGTGATGATGTGCGCTGAGTGGCAGTGATGATGTGCACTGAGTGACAGTGATGATGTGCACTGAGTGGAAGTGATGATGTGCGCTGAGTGGCCGTGATGGTGTGCATTGAATGGCAGTGATGATGTGCACTGTGTGGCAGTGATGATGTGCATTGAGTAGCAGTGATGATTTGCACTGAGTGGAAGTGATGATGTGCGCTGAGTGGCAGTGATGATGTGCACTGAGTGGCAGTGATGATGTGCACTGAGTGGCAGTGATGATGTGCATTGAGTGGCAGTGATGATGTACACTGGGTGGCAGTGATGATGTGCATTGAGTGGCAGTGATGATGTGCACTGAGTGGCAGTGATGATGTGCATTGAGTGGCAGTGATGATGTGCACTGAGTGGAAGTGATGATGTGCATTGTGTGGCAGTGATGATGTGCACTGAGTGACAGTGATGATGTGCAATGAGTGGCAGTGATGATGTGCACTGAGTGGCAGTGATGATGTGCATTAAGTGGCAGTGATGATGTGCACTGAGTGGCAGTGATGATGTGCACTGAGTGGCAGTGATGATGTGCACTGAGTGGCAATGATGATGTGCACTGTGTGGCAGTGATGATGTGCACTGAGTGACAGTGATGATGAGCATTGAGTGGCAGTGATGATGTGCACTGAGTGGCAGTGATGATGTGCACTGAGTGGCAGTGATGATGTGCACTGAGTGGCAGTGATGATGTGCTCTGAGTGGCAGTGATGATGTGCACTGAGTGGCAGTGATGATGTGCACTGAGTGACAGTGATGATGTGCATTGAGTGTCAGTGATGATGTGCACTGAGTGGTAGTGATGATGTGCACTGAGTGGCAGTGATGATGTGCAGTGAGTGGCAGTGATGATGTGCACTAAGTGCCAGAGATGATGTGCACTGAGTGGCAGTGATGATGTGCACTGAGTGTCAGTGATGATGTGAACTGAGTGGCAGTGATGATTTGCACTGAGTGGTAGTGATGATGTGCACTGAGTGGCAGTGATGATGTGCACTGAGTGCCAGTGATGATGTGCACTGAGTGGCAGTGATGATGTGCACTGAGTGGCAATGATGTGGTGCACTGAGTGGCAGTGATGATGTGCACTGAGTGGCAGTGATGATGTGCACTAAGTGGAAGTAATGATGTGCACTGCGTTGCAGTGATAATGTTCACTGAGTGACAGTGATGATGTGCACTGAGTGGCAGTGATGATGTGCACTGAGTGGCAGTGATGATGTACACTGAGTGCCAGAGATGATGTGCACTGAGTGGCAGTGATGATATGCACTGAGTGGCAGTTATGATGTGCACTGAGTGGCAGTGATGATGTGCACTGAGTGGCAGTGATGATGTGCACTGAGTGGCAGTGATGATGTGCACTGAGTGGCAGTGATGATGTGCACTGAGTGGCAGTGATGGTGTGCACTGAGTGGCAGTGATGATGTGCACTGAGTTGCAGTGATGATGTGCACTGAGTGGCAGTGATGATGTGCACTGAGTGGCAATGATGTGGTGCACTGAGTGGCAGTGATGATGTGCACTGAGTGGCAGTGATGATGTGCACTAAGTGGAAGTAATGATGTGCACTGCGTTGCAGTGATAATGTTCACTGAGTGACAGTGATGATGTGCCCTGAGTGGCAGTGATGATGTGCACTGAGTGGCAGTGATGATGTGCACTGAGTGCCAGAGATGATGTGCACTGAGTGGCAGTGATGATATGCACTGAGTGGCAGTGATGATGTGCACTGAGTGGCAGTGATGATGTGCACTGAGTGGCAGTGATGATGTGCACTGAGTGGTAGTAATGATGTGCACTGCGTTTCAGTGATAATGTTCACTGAGTGGCAGTGATGATGCGCACTGAGTGGCAGCGATGATGTGCACTGAGTGGCAGTGATGATGTGCACTGAGTGGCAGTGATGATGTGCACTGAGTGGCAGTGATGATGTGCACTGAGTGGCAGTGATGATGTGCACTGAGTGGCAGTGATGATGTGCACTGAGTGGCAGTGATGGTGTGCACTGAGTGGCAGTGATGTGCACTGAGTGGCAGTGATGATGTGCACTGAGTGGCAGTGATGATGTGCACTGAGTGGCAGTGATGATGTGCACTGAGTGGAAGTGATGATGTGCAGTGAGTGGCAGTGATGATGCGCACTGAGTGGCAGTTATGATGTGCGCTGAGTGGCAGTGATGATGTGCACTGAGTGGAAGTGATGATGTGCAGTGAGTGGTAGTGATGATGTGCACTGAGTGGCAGTGACGGTGCGCATTTAGTGGCAGTGATGATGTGCAGTGAGTGGCAGTGGCGTGCACTGAGTGGCAGTAATGATGTGCAGTGAGTGGCAGTGATGGTGTACACTGAGTGGCAGCGATGATGTGCAGTGAGTGGCAGTGATGGTGTGCAGTGAGTAGCAGTGATGGCGTGCATGAGTGATGGCGTGCACTAAGTGAGTGTGCAGTGATGGTGATGTGTGCACTGAGTGATGGTGTGCACTGAGTGGCAGGGATGATGTGCACTGAGTGGCAGTGATGATGTGCACTGAGTGGAAGTGATGGTGTACACTGAGTGGCAGTGATGATGTGCACTGAGTGGCAGTGATGATGTGCACTGAGTGCCAGTGATGATGTGCACTGAGTGGCAGTGATGATGTGCACTGAGTGGCAGTGATGGTGCACACTGAGTGGCAGTGATGATGTACACTGAGTGTCAGTGATGATGTGCAGTGAGTGGCAGTGATGGTGTGCAGTGAGTGGCAGTGATGATGTGCACTGAGTGGAAGTGATGATGTGCAGTGAGTGGCAGTGATGATGTGCACTGAGGGGCAGTGATGGTGCACACTGAGTGGAAGTGATGGTGTGCAGTGAGTAGTTGTGATGATGTGCAGTGAGTGGCAGTGATGATGTGCACTGAGGGGCAGTGATGGTGCACACTGAGTGGAAGTGATGGTGTGCAGTGAGTAGTTGTGATGATGTGCAGGGAGTGGCAGTGATGATGTGCAGTGAGTGGCAGTGATGGTGTACACTGAGTGGCAGTGATGATGTGCACTGAGTGGTAGTGATAGTGTACACTGAGTGGCAGTGATGGTGTACACTGAGTGTTAGTGATGGTGTACAGTGATGATGTGCACTGAGTGGTAGTGATGGTGTACACTGAGTGGCAGTGATGGTGTACACTGAGTGGCAGTGATGGTGTACACTGAGTGGCAGTGATGGTGTACACTGAGTGGCAGTGATGGTGTACACTGAGTGGCAGTGATGGTGTACACTGAGTGGCAGTGATGGTGTACACTGAGTGGCAGTGATGATGTGCACTGAGTGGTAGTGATGGTGTACACTGAGTGGCAGTGATGGTGTACACTGAGTGGCAGTGATGGTGTACACTGAGTGGCAGTGATGGTGTGCACTGAGTGGTAGTGATGGTGTACACTGAGTGGCAGTGATGGTGTGCACTGAGTGGTAGTGATGGTGTACACTGAGTGGCAGTGATGATGTGCACTGAGTGGTAGTGATGGTGTACACTGAGTGGCAGTGATGGTATACACTGAGTGGTAGTGATGGTGTTCACTGAGTTGTAGTGATGGTGTACACTGAGTGGCAGTAGTGATGGTGATGGTGTACACTGAGTGGTAGTGATGGTGTACACTGAGTGTTAGTGATGGTGTACACTGAGTGTTAGTGATGGTGTACACTGAGTGTTAGTGATGGTGTACACTGAGTGTTAGTGATGGTGTACACTGAGTGTTAGTGATGGTGTACACTGAGTGGCAGTGATGGTGTGCACTGACTGGCAGTGATGGTGTACACTGAGAGATGTGCCTCAGTGGCAATGATGGTGTACACTGAGTAGTGTGCCTCAGTGGCAGTGATGTTGTGCACTGAGTGATGTGCCTCAGTGGCAGTGATGGTGTACACTGAGTGTTTTGCCTCAGTGGCAGTGATGTTATGCACTGAGTGATGTGCCTCAGTGGCAGTGATGGTGTGCACTGCGTGCCACAGGGATGGTGCACTCCCAGGGGTGCACAAGCTGAGGAAATGTCGGAGACAAGACAAGACTTACTGTTGCATCTAAGCATCAGAAGGAAGATGTGCTGAGCCAAGTACAGCATCCTGGGACACTGCTAGTCTACTTAAAGACATTCAATGTGAACCTGGCTTTTACAGGGACGAGAGAGAGAGAGAGAGAGAGAGAGAGAGAGAGAGAGAGAGAGAGAGAGAGAGAGAGAGAGAGAGAGAGAGAGAGAGAGAGAGAGAGAGAGAGAGACAGACAGAGGGAGGGAGAATTTTACCATCAAACTAGCAAAAGTATAACGATATGCCACAACTCGGTTCTTGAAGACACACCTACCGTATTTACTGCTAATCATCTATTTTAATTCAAGTGTATAACAAGCAAACACCAATTTATATATATATATATATATATATATATATATATATATATATATATATATATATATATATATATATATATATATATATATATATATATATATGCAATAAGATCACAGTAAACAGGTATTCATAGTTCCTTGATAATGTGAGTAGTCACGAAAGCGCTTGGAATTTCTCTATTCTTTCTGAGTGGTTGTTTTGCATATATATATATATATATATATATATATATATGTATATATATATATATATATATATATATATATATATATATATATATATATATATATATATATATATATATATATATATATATATATATATATATATATGTCGTGCCGAATATGTAAAACTGGTTATTTAGCAAGAACTCGTTTAAAATTAAGTCCTTTCTAAAATTTTCTCTTATACCTTTAAAGATATATTTTTTTCATTAATGGTAATGTAAAGATTTTTAATTTTGCTCCAAAAGAATCTTAGAAAACTTACCTATCCTTATTATAACAAGAACAATTTATTTTAGCCTAACCCAGCTAAATATATTTTAGATTTCTTTACAATAATTTAATACTAAACAAACACAGTGAAATATATTTTTTTCGTTAGGTTCACAATGATTTTGGCGAAATTATTGCATACACAAATTTTCACTTGTCCTATATGGCAAGATGAGCGTTGCTATTTAAGCCAAGATCGCAAGTTCTGCCTATTCGGCACGACATATATAAATAAATATATATATATATATATATATATATATATATATATATATATATATATATATATAGATATATATATATATATATATATATATATATATAGATATATATATATATATATATATATATATATACATATATACATATTTATATACATATATTTATATACATATATATACATATATATATATATATATATAAACACGCTAGATAACAGGGATATCTTGCTACTCCTACTTACACTTTGGTCACACTTCACAGACACGCACATGCATATATATATATATATATATACATACATCTAGGTTTTTCTCCTTTTTCTAAATAGCTCTTGTTCTTTTTTATTTCTTCTATTGTCCATGGGGAAGTGGAAAAGAATCTTTCCTCCGTAAGCCATGCGTGTCGTATGAGGCGACTAAAATGCCGGGAGCAATGGGCTAGTAACCCCTTCTGTATACATATACTAAAAAAGAGAAGAAGAAAAACTTTATAAAACTGGGATGCTTAAATGTGCGTGGATGTAGTGCGGATGACAAGAAACAGATGATTGCTGATGTTATGAATGAAAAGAAGTTGGATGTCCTGGCTCTAAGCGAAACAAAGCTGAAGGGGGTAGGAGAGTTTCAGTGGGGGGAAATAAATGGGATTAAATCTGGAGTATCTGAGAGAGTTAGAGCAAAGGAAGGGGTAGCAGTAATGTTAAATGATCAGTTATGGAAGGAGAAAAGAGAATATGAATGTGTAAATTCAAGAATTATGTGGATTAAAGTAAAGGTTGGATGCGAGAAGTGGGTCATAATAAGCGTGTATGCACCTGGAGAAGAGAGGAATGCAGAGGAGAGAGAGAGATTTTGGGAGATGTTAAGTGAATGTATAGGAGCCTTTGAACCAAGTGAGAGAGTAATTGTGGTAGGGGACCTGAATGCTAAAGTAGGAGAAACTTTTAGAGAGGGTGTGGTAGGTAAGTTTGGGGTGCCAGGTGTAAATGATAATGGGAGCCCTTTGATTGAACTTTGTATAGAAAGGGGTTTAGTTATAGGTAATACATATTTTAAGAAAAAGAGGATAAATAAGTATACACGATATGATGTAGGGCGAAATGACAGTAGTTTGTTGGATTATGTATTGGTAGATAAAAGACTGTTGAGTAGACTTCAGGATGTACATGTTTATAGAGGGGCCACAGATATATCGGATCACTTTCTAGTTGTAGCTACACTGAGAGTAAAAGGTAGATGGGATACAAGGAGAAAAGAAGCATCAGGGAAGAGAGAGGTGAAGGTTTATAAACTAAAAGAGGAGACAGTTAGGGTAAGATATAAACAGCTATTGGAGGATAGATGGGCTAATGAGAGCATAGGCAATGGGGTCGAAGAGGTATGGGGTAGGTTTTAAAATGTAGTGTTAGAGTGTTCAGCAGAAGTTTGTGGTTACAGGAAAGTGGGTGCAGGAGGGAAGAGGAGTGATTGGTGGAATGATGATGTAAAGAGAGTAGTAAGGGATAAAAAGTTAGCATATGAGAAGTTTTTACAAAGTAGAAGTGATGCAAGGAGGGAAGAGTATATGGAGAAAAAGAGAGAGGTTAAGAGAGTGGTGAAGCAATGTAAAAAGAGAGCAAATGAGAGAGTGGGTGAGATGTTATCAACAAATTTTGTTGAAAATAAGAAAAAGTTTTGGAGTGAGATTAACAAGTTAAGAAAGCCTAGAGAACAAATGGATTTGTCAGTTAAAAATAGGAGAGGAGAGTTATTAAATGGAGAGTTAGAGGTATTGGGAAGATGGAGGGAATATTTTGAGGAATTGTTAAATGTTGATGAAGATAGGGAAGCTGTGATTTCGTGTATAGGGCAAGGAGGAATAACATCTTGTAGGAGTGAGGAAGAGCCAGTTGTGAGTGTGGGGGAAGTTCGTGAGGCAGTAGGTAAAATGAAAGGGGGTAAGGCAGCCGGGATTGATGGGATAAAGATAGAAATGTTAAAAGCAGGTGGGGATATAGTTTTGGAGTGGTTGGTGCAATTATTTAATAAATGTATGGAAGAGGGTAAGGTACCTAGTGATTGGCAGAGAGCATGCATAGTTCCTTTGTATAAAGGCAAAGGGGATAAAAGAGAGTGCAAAAATTATAGGGGGATAAGTCTGTTGAGTGTACCTGGTAAAGTGTATGGTAGAGTTATAATTGAAAGAATTAAGAGTAAGACGGAGAATAGGATAGCAGATGAACAAGGAGGCTTTAGGAAAGGTAGGGGGTGTGTGGACCAGGTGTTTACAGTGAAACATATAAGTGAACAGTAATTAGATAAGGCTAAAGAGGTCTTTGTGGCATTTATGGATTTGGAAAAGGCGTATGACAGGGTGGATAGGGGGGCAATGTGGCAGATGTTGCAAGTGTATGGTGTAGGAGGTAGGTTACTGAAAGCAGTGAAGAGTTTTTACGAGGATAGTGAGGCTCAAGTTAGAGTATGTAGGAAAGAGGGAAATTTTTTCCCAGTAAAAGTAGGCCTTAGACAAGGTTGTGTGATGTCACCGTGTTGTTTAATATATTTATAGATGGGGTTGTAAGAGAAGTAAATGCGAGGGTCTTGGCAAGAGGCGTGGAGTTAAAAGATAAAGAATCACACACAAAGTGGGAGTTGTCACAGCTGCTCTTTGCTGATGACACTGTGCTTTTGGGAGATTCTGAAGAGAAGCTGCAGAGATTGGTGGATGAATTTGGTAGGGTGTGCAAAAGAAGAAAATTAAAGGTGAATACAGGAAAGAGTAAGGTTATGAGGATAACAAAAAGATTAGGTGATGAAAGATTGAATATCAGATTGGAGGGAGAGAGTATGGAGGAGGTGAACGTATTCAGATATTTGGGAGTGGACGTGTCAGCGGATGGGTCTATGAAAGATGAGGTGAATCATAGAATTGATGAGGGAAAAAGAGTGAGTGGTGCACTTAGGAGTCTGTGGAGACAAAGAACTTTGTCCTTAGAGGCAAAGAGGGGAATGTATGAGAGTATAGTTTTACCAACGCTCTTATATGGGTGTGAAGCGTGGGTGATGAATGTTGCAGCGAGGAGAAGGCTGGAGGCAGTGGAGATGTCATGTCTGAGGGCAATGTGTGGTGTGAATATAATGCAGAGAATTCGTAGTTTGGAAGTTAGGAGGAGGTGCGGGATTACCAAAACTGTTGTCCAGAGGGCTGAGGAAGGGTTGTTGAGGTGGTTCGGACATGTAGAGAGAATGGAGCGAAACAGAATGACTTCAAGAGTGTATCAGTCTGTAGTGGAAGGAAGGCGGGGTAGGGGTCGGCCTAGGAAGGGTTGGAGGGAGGGGGTAAAGGAGGTTTTGTGTGCGAGGGGCTTGGACTTCCAGCAGGCATGCGTGAGCGTGTTTGATAGGAGTGAATGGAGACAAATGGTTTTTAATACTTGACGTGCTGTTGGAGTGTGAGCAAAGTAACATTTATGAAGGGATTCAGGGAAACCGGCAGGCCGGACTTGAGTCCTGGAGATGGGAAGTACAGTGCCTGCACTCTGAAGGAGGGGTGTTAATGTTGCAGTTTAAAAACTGTAGTGTAAAGCACCCTTCTGGCAAGACAGTGATGGAGTGAATGATGGTGAAAGTTTTTCTTTTTCGGGCCACCCTGCCTTGGTGGGAATCGGCCAGTGTGATAATAATAAAAATATATATATAACATATAGGGAGGTACCACCTCTAGAACTGTTATAGGGACCCTCATCCTCAGAGAAAAGAATAAACTTGCTTCAGGGAAAACTCAAGGTTCTCCCTGAAGCTGTTTGAGAATTTTCTCCTACCACCCCCTTATATTTTATGTATATTTTATTTAAAGACAAAATACATTGACAAAACATTCACAAAAATACGATAGAAAGTAAAACAACATAGGTGACTCAGAGCTACATCTCGAATACTTCGTCCAACTCCCCGGCGGTGGGCCGCGTGCCCAGAATACTGCAGGCATTTCCTCTCTGGATTGCAACACTGAGTCTCTGAAAGAGGAAGCTGGTCGCCCTGTGGTCCTTGGTTTCTATGATGAGCTTTTCACCCAGCTCTATTAGGAACTTCAGAGCACATTTGCCCCATGCTCCAAGGGTCTCCGACCCTATTGGGATGAAGTTATAGCAAGGGGGAAGGTCTTCATATTTGCGGATCTTCTGGGTCTCCCTGTGGCTGGCAGCTCCACTCCCTTCCACTACAGAGTATGGCAAGTAGGTGTCTGCCAATGTGGCGGCACATGTGTAGTCCCAGGCACTGCTTTTCATCCTTCCAAGGTAGCATAGTGGCTCCATCAGGACGCTTTTGACTTCCGTCAGACCTCTGCACTTGGGGTTCCCGTTGAGCTGGGCAACGGGCTGTGGCGAGGCTTCTCTTTATGATGTCATTGACCTCCTCATACCTAGCATACTTCCCTTCTGTTGTGTGACACACGAGACCATGAAGTCCGAAATGATCAGCTGTCGCCCTGCCGCAAATACACCTATGTTCGGTGAGGATGGGGGCGGCTAGGCGAAGAGCAACACCAATCCGAATGGCCTGTGGGTCTAGTCGAGTGCCCAAGGAGGAATTGGGAACAGCTAACAGGAAATCTCCTGAGTGTGGTGCCTTCACTGCCAGGAGACGAGCTTTGTCCTTTCCTGAGGCATTGGAGAGCATTGTGTTGGCGATTTTTTCCATGATCGGTTTGTCCCAGTGGGACTGTTTGTGTTCTTTGGGAGGAGCTGGTCTTCTGGAGGAATCTGTAAGGGTGTCCCACCGAATCGCTGCTTCAGTAAACCTGGGGTCTTATATATATATATATATATATATATATATATATATATATATATATATATATATATATATATATATATATATATATGTATATATATATATATATATATATATATATATATATATATATATATATATATATATATATATAAATAAATAATATATATATATATATATATAATATATATATAATATATATATATATATATATATATAATATATATATAATATATATATATATATATATATATATATATATATATATATATATATATATATATATATATATATATATATATATATATATATATATATATATATATATATATATATATATATATATATATATATATATATGCGCAATAAGATCACAGTAAACAGGAAATATCCAAAATTTATGAAATAGGTAATGATTTAAAATACCCAAGAAATGTAATTGATAAATCTTTTAAAGTTGCTAGAAATACTTTTTACAATCCAAAACGGGACAACCTGCCTTATTCAACTAAAAATATGTTGGTTCTCCCTTACCATGAAAACTTGGTTGATATGCCTTCTCTTCTTAAGACTTTTAATATTAAAGTTGTATTCAAAAATCTTGATACAGTAAAAAAAACTTTTGATAAAGAATTTCCCCCAAAATGCTGATGGATGTGTCTATAAGATTCCTTGTAAAATTTGCGATAAAGTTGATTACGGTCAAACTGGTAAAAATCTCGAACTAAGATTAAAACAACATAAATATAGCATTAGAACTGGACAAGATTCCAATTCTCTATTTATTCATGTAAGAGATTTTAACCATCCAATTGATTTTCAAAAAGTTGAGAAAGTAGTATCAAGCAAGTCCATGGTCGACAGGAATATAATTGAATCTTGTTTCATAAAAAGCAGTTTTGACAATAATATGAATATTTCCTTTGGTTTATATAAATTAGATCCATTTATAATTAATAGAATTTGGGAAGAATTTAATAATACACTGGACAAATAATAATTTTAAAAATTTTCTTGGGTAGAATAGTTTGTTGGTGGGTTGTGCAAAGGACCTGTCCAGTTGGGCCGGCGCGCGTCAGGTGTTTAACCGTTGTGGGATCTGATAGTGAGGTGCTGGCCAGACCCCTTATATACCTTCCTTGGATGCTTTACTTTCATAGTTCCTTGATAATGTGAGTAGTCACGAAACCGCTTGCAATTTCTCTATTCTTTCAGAGTGGTTGTTTTGCATATTCTGAAATCACCTGTTTACTGTGATCTTATTGCATATATATATATATATATATATATATATATATATATATATATATATATATATATATATATATATTAGGTAGTAGGATGGTAGACAGCAACCACCCAGGGAGGTACTACCGTCCTGCCATGTGAGTGTACAACAAAAGCCTGTAATTGTTTTATATGATGGTGGGATTGCTGGTGTCTTTTGTCTGTCTCATAAATATGCAAGATTACCATACGTCTTGCTAATTCTACTTACACTTAGGTCACACTACACAAACATGTACGCGTTTGTTTATACACACTCATCTGAGTTTTCTTTGATTTTATCTTAATAGTTCTTGCTCTTATTACTTTTCCTTTAATATCCATGGGGAAGTGGAATAAGAATCTTTTCTCCGTAAGTGATGCATGTTGTACAAGTCAACTAAAATGCCGGGAAAAATGGGCTAGTAACCCCTTTTCCTGTAATGATTATTAAAAAGAAGAAGAAGAAAATTGTCAAAGTGGGAAGTCTGAATGTGCGTGGATGTTGTGCGAATGATAAGAAATAGATGACTGTGGATGTTATAAATGAGAAGCTGGATGTCCAGACTTTAAGCTGAAGGGGGTGAGAGACTTTCCGTGGAGAGAAATAAATGGGATTAGGCCAGGGGTTCCAAATAGACTTAGAGCTAAAGAAGGAGTAGCAATACTGTTGAAGGATAAGTTATGGCAGGAAAAGAGGGACTATGAATGTATTAATTCAAGGATTATGTAGAGTAAAATAAAGGTTGGATGTGAAAACTGGGTTATAGTAAGCGTCTACGCACCTGGAGAAGAGAGAAGTGTAGAGGAGAGATAGAGATTTTGGGAAATGTTGAGTGATTGCGTGGGGAGTTTTGAAACAAGTGTGAGAGTACTTGTGGTTGGGGATTTCAATGCTAATGTGGGTAAAAATGTTGTGGAGGGAGAAGTAGGTAAATGAAAATTGGGAGCCTTTAATTGAGCTATATGTAGAAAGAGGTTTGGTAATAAGTAATACATATTTTAGGAAAAAGAGGATAAATAAATATACAAGATATGATATAGCACGTAATAAAAGTAGTTTGTTAGATTATGTATTGGTGGATAAACGGTTGATGGGTAGGCTCCAGGATGTACACGTTTATAGAGGGGCAACTAATATATCGGATCATTATCTAGTTGTAGCTACAGTTAGAGTAAGATGTAGATGGGACAAGAGGAAAATGGCAACAGCAAGTAAGAGACAGGTGAAAGTGTATAAATTACGGGAGGAGGAAGTTCGGGTGAGATATAAGCAACTATTGGCAGAAAGGTGGGCTGGTGCAAATATGAGTAGTGGCGGGGGTTGAAGAGGGTTGGAATAGCTTTAAAAATGCAGTATTAGAATGTGGGGCAGAAGTATATGGTTATAGGAGGGTGGGTGCAGGAGGAAAGAGGAGTGATTGGTGGAATGATGAAGTAAAGGGTGTGATAAAAGAGAAAAAGTTAGCTTGTGAGAGGTTTTTACAAAGCAGAACCGTTATAAGAAGAGCAGAGTATATGGAGAGTAAAAGAAAGGTGAAGAGAGTGGTGAGTGAGTGCAAAAGAAGAGAAGATGATAGAGTGGGAGAGGCACTGTCAAGAAATGTTAATGAAAATAAGAAAAAAAATTGAAGTGAGTTAAACAAGTTAAGAAAGCCTAGGGAACGTATGGATTTGTCAGTTAAAAACAGAGTAAGGGAGTTAGTAGATGGGGAGATGGAGGTATTAGGTAGATGGCGAGAATATTTTGAGGAACTTTTAAATGTCGAGGAAGAAAGGGAGGCGGTAATTTCATGCATTTGCCAGGGAGGAATAAAATTTTTTAGGAGTGTGAGTGTGGGGGAGGTACGTGAAGCATTACGTAGAATGAAAGGGGGTAAAGCAGCTGGAACTGATGGGATCATGACAGAAATGTTAAAAGCAGGGGGGGATATAGTGTTAGAATGGTTGGTATTTTTTTAAATAAATGTATGAAAGAGGGGAAGGTACCTAGGCATTGGCAGAGAGCACATATAGTTCCTTTATATAAAAGGCTATTTAAAAATAACTGGTTTCCCTGAATCCCTTCACTAAATATTACCCTGCTCACACTCCAACAGCTCGTCAGGTCCCAAATACCATTCGTCTTCACTCACTCCTATCTACCACGCTCACGCACGTTTGCTAGAAGTCCAAGCCCCTCACCCACAAAACCTCCTTTACCCCCTCCCTCCAACCTTTTCGAGGACGACCCCTACCCTGCCTTCCTTCCCCTACAGATTTATACACTCTCCATGTCATTCTACTTTGATCCATTCTCTCTAAATGACCAAACCACCTCAACAACCCTCTTCAGCCCTCTGGCTAATACTTTTATTAACTCCACACCTCCTAATTTCCACACTCCGAATTTTCTGCATAATATTTACACCACACATTGCCCTTAGACAGGACATCTACACTGCCTCCAACTGTCTCCTCGCTGCAGCAGTTACAACCGAAGCTTCACACCCATATAAGTGTGTTGGTACCACTGTACTTTCGTACATTCCCTTCTTTTCCTCCATAGATAACGTTTTTTGTCTCCACATGTACCTCAACGCACCACTCTTTGTCCTTCATCAATTCTGTGATTAACCTCATCCTTCATAAATCCATTCACTGACACATCAACTCCCAAATATCTGTAAACATTCACTTCTTCCATACTCTTCCTCTCCAATTTGATATCCAATTTTTCTTTATCTAAATTATTTGATACCCTCATCACCTTACTTTTTTCTACGTTCACTTTCAACTTTCTACCTTTACACATTCTCCCAAACTAGTCCACTAACCTTTGCAATTTTTCATTAGAATCTCCCATAAGCACAGTATCATCAGCAAAAAGTAAATGTGTCAATTCCCATTTTGTATTTGATTCCCCATAATTTAATCCAGAACACCGTAGCATTTACTTCTTTTGCAACCCAACTATAAATATATTAAACAATCATGGTGGCATTACACATCTCTGTCTAAGACCTACTTTTACCGGGAAGTAGTCTCCCTCTCTTCTACAGACCCTAACCTGAGCCTCACTACCCTCATAAAAACTCTTTACAGCATTTAGTAACTTACCACCTATTCCACATACTTGCAACATCTGCCACATTGCTCCCCCTATCCACTCTATTATGTGCCATTTCTAAATACATAAATGCAATAAAAACTTCCCTACCTTTATCTAAATACTGTTCACATATATGCTTCAATGTAAACACTTGATCTACACATCCCCCACCCACTCTGAAACCTCCTTGCTCGTCCGCAATCCTACATTCTGTCTTACCTCTAATTCTTTCAATTGTAACCCTGCCATACACTTTTCCTGGTATACTCATAAACTTATTCCTCTATAATTTTTACAGTCTCCCTTGCCCCCTTCCCTTTATATAAAGGGACTATACATGCTCTCCGCCAATCCCTAGGTACCTTCCCCTCTTTCATACATTTATTAAACAAAAATATCAACCACTCCAACACCATATTCCCCCTGCTTTTAACATTTCTGTCATGATCCCATCAGTTCCAGCTGCTTTACCCCCTTTCATTCTACGCAATGCCTCATGCATCTCCCCCACGCTCACATCCTGTTCTTCTTCACTCCTAAAAGATGGTATACCTCCCTGGTCAGTGCATGAAATTACCGCTTCCTTTTCTTCGTCGACATTTAAAAGTTCCTCAAAATATTAGCGCCAGAAGTGTTCAAGAAATGGCTAAGTATTTTATCCACAGTGGTATATTACAGACCATTCTGGAGAAATACCCTGACTTTGCTAGCTGTAAATAAAGCATTACCACATATGTGCATGTGTGTGTGTGTGTGTGTGTGTGTGTGTGTGTGTGTGTGTGTGTGTGTGTGTGTGTGTGTGTGTTGTGTGTGTGTGTGTGTGTTTGTGTGTATGTGTATGAGTGTGTGAGTGTGTGTGTGTGTGTGTGTGTGTGTGTGTGTGTGTGTGTGTGTGTGTGTGTGTGAGTATGAGTGTGTGTGTGTGTATGAGTGTGTGTGTGTATGAGTGTGTGTGCGTGTGTGTGTATGAGTTTGTGTATGTGTGTGTGTGTGTGTGTGTGTGTGTGTGTGTGTGTGTGTGTGTGTGTGTGTGTGTGTGTGTGTGTGTGTGTGTGTGTGTTTATGTGTGTGTGTGTATGAATTTGTATGTGTGTGTGTGTGTGTGTGTGTGTGTGAGAGAGACTCAGCAATCAACATTTGCACCAATAACTCACTACAGTTGTGACCGGGTGTGGAAGTGTGAATTGCTCATTACTCTAAAATTTGTTCATGATTGCAGCCATGTATAAACGTAAGTAACCATTCTTACAGTATTCATTACCTTTGTAACTTGTGAGTTCATTACCTTTGTAACTTGTGAGTTCATTACCTTGTACCTAGTTCAGCCAGCAAAACTTTGGAGCCCGGTCCCTGGACCCATTGTGTACCTCTGTAATCTGTAAATACCTTTGTAACTTGTCATGATTGTGACTAGACCTATCTGGAGTTCATTACCTTTGTAAATTGTGAGTTCATTACCTTTGTAAATTGTGAATTCATTACCTATGTAACTTGCTCAGCTATCAAAACTTTGAGGCCCAGTCCCTGGACCCATTATGTACCTCTGTATTCTTTTGACTACCGCCCACAGGATGGGTATGGGGTGCATTATAAACATATTAAACTAACATCTACCCAAAACCTCCATCTCCCCATCTATTAACTCCCCTAATCTGTTTTTAACTGACAAATCCATTCGTTCTCTAGGCTTTCTTAACTTGTTTAACTCACTTCAATTTTTTTTCCTATTTTCATTAACATTTCTTGAAAGTGCCTCTCTCACTCTATCATCTGCTCTCCTTTTGCACTCTCTCGCCACTCTCTTTACCTTTATTTTACTCTCCATATACTCTACTCTTCTTATAATGCTTCTGCTTTGTAAAAACCTCTCATAAGCTAACTTTTTCTCTTTAATCACACCCTTTACTTCATCATTCCACCAATCACTCCTCTTTCCTCCTGCACCCACCCTCCTATAACCAAAAACTTCTGCCCCACATTCTAATACTGTATTTTTAAAGCTATTCCAACCCTCTTCAACCTCCCCCCCCCCCCACTACTCATATTTGCACCAGCCCACCTTTCTTCCAATAGTTGCTTATATCTCACCCGAACTTCCTCCTCCCTTAGTTTATACACTTTTACCTCCCTCTTGCTTGTTGTTGCCATTTTCCTCTTTTCCCATCTACCTCTTACTCTAACTGTATCTACAACTAAATAATGATCCGATATATCAGTTGTCTCTCTATAAACGTGTACATCCTGGAGCCTACCCATCAACCTTTTATCCACCAATACATAATCTAACAAACTACTTTCATTACGTGCTATATCATGCCTTGTATATTTATTTATCCTCTTCTTCATAAAATATGTATTACTTATTACCAAACCTCTTTCTACATATAGCTCAATTACAGGCTTTCCATTTTCATTTACCTCTGGCACCCCAAATTTACCTACTACTCCCTCCACAACATTTTTTCCCACTTTAGCATTGAAGTCCCTAACCACCATTACTCTCACACTTGGTTCAAAACTCCCCACGCATTCACTCAACATTTCCCAAAATCTCTCTCTCTCCTCTACACTTCTCTCTTCTCCAGATGCATATACACTTACTATAACCCACTTTTCACATCCAACCTTTATTTTACTCCACATAATCCTTGAATTAATACATTTATAGTCCCTCTTTTCCAGCCATAACTTATCCTTCAACATTATTGCTACTCCTTCTTTATCTCTAAGTCTCTTTGAAACCCCTGACCTAATTTCATTTATTCCTCTCCACTGAAACTCTCCCACCCCCTTCAACTTTGTTTCACTTAAAGCCAAGACATCCAGCTTCTTCTCATTCATAACATCCACAATCATCTCTTTCTTATCATTCGCACAACATCCACGCACATTCAGGCTTCCCACTTTGACAGTTTTCTTCTTTTTCTTTTTACTGAGCTATACGGGAAAAGGGGTTACTAGAAAATTGCTCCCAGCATTTTAGTTGACTTTTACAACACGCATGGCTTACAGAGGAAAGATTCTTATTCCACTTCACCATGGATATTAAAGGAAAAGTAATAAGAACAAGAACTATTAAGATAAAATAAAAGAAAACTAAGACGAGTGTGTATAAACAAACGCGTACATGTATGTGTAGTGTGACCTAAGTGTAAGTAGAATTACCAAGACGTACCTGTAATCTTGCATATTTATGAGACAGACAAAAGACACCAGCAATCCTACCATCATGTAAAACAATTACAGGCTTTCGTTTTGCACTCACTTGGAAGGACGGTAGTACCTCCCTGGGTGGTTGCTGTCTACCAACCTACTATACACACACACATATATATATATATATATATATATATATATATATATATATATATATATATATATATATATATATATATATATATATATATATATATACGTATATGTGTGTGTGTGTACTCACCTAATTGTGGTTGCGGGTGTCGATACTCAGCTCCTGACCTAGCCTTTTCACTGTACTCACCTATTTGTGGTTGCAGGGGTCGATTCACAGCTCCTGGCCCCGCCTCTTCGCTGATTGCTACTAGGTCCTCTCTCTCCCTGCCCCATGAGCTCTATCATACCTCGCCTTAAAACTATGTATGGTTCCCGCCTCCACTACGTCACTTTCTAGGCTATTCCACGGCCTGACTACTCTATGACTGAAGAAATACTTCCTACATCCCTTTGATTCATCTGAGTCTTCAACTTCCAATTGTGACCTCTTGTGTCTGTGTCCCTTCTCTGGAACATCCCGTCTTTGTCCACCTTGTCTATTCCGCGCAGTATTTTATATGTCGTTATCATGTCTCCCCTGACCCTCCTGTCCTCCAGTGTCGTCAGGCCGATTTCCCTCAACCTTTCTTCGTAGGACAATCCCCGTAGCTCTGGGACTAGTCTTGTTGCAAACCTTTGCACTTTCTCTAATTTTTTGACGTGCTTGACTAGGTGTGGAGTCCAAACTGGTGCTGCATACTCCAGTATGGGCCTGACGTAAATGGTATACAGAGTCTTAAACGAATCCTTACTGAGGTATCGGAACGCTATCCGTAGGTTTGCCAGGTGCCCGTATGCTGCAGCAGTTATCTGATTGATGTGCGCCTCAGGAGATATGCTCGGTGTTATGCTCACCCCCAGATATTTTTCCTTGAATGAGGTTTGCAGTCTTTGGCCATCTAAACTATATTGTGTCTGCGGTCTTCTTTGCCCTTCCCCAATCTTCATGACTTTGCATTTGGCAGGGTTAAATTCAAGGAGCCAGTTGCTGGACCAGGCTTGTAGCCTGTCCAGGTCTCTTTGTAGTCCTGCCTGATCCTCATCTGATTTGATTCTTCTCATTAACTTCGCATCATCTGCAAACAAGGACACTTTTGAGTCTATCCCTTCCGTTATGTCGTTCACATATACCAAGAACAGCACAGGTCCTAGGACTGACCCCTGTGGAACCCAGCTTGTCACAGGCGCCCACTCTGACACCTCGTCGCGTACCATGACTCGTTGTTGCCTCCCTGTCAGGTATTCTCTGATCCATTGCAGTGCCTTTCCTGTTATGTGTGCCTGATCCTCTAGCTTTTGCAGTAACCTCTTGTGAGGAACTGTGTCGAAGGCCTTCTTGCAGTCCAAAAATATGCAGTCGATGCACCCCTCTCTCTCTTGTCTTACTTCTGTCACCTTGTCATAAAACTCTAGTAGGTTTGTGACACAGGATTTTCCTTCCCTGAAACCGTGCTGGTTGTCAATTATACACTTGTTTCTTTCCAAGTGCCCCACTACTCTCCTCCTGATGATCTTCTCCATGACCTTGCATACTATACACGTTAGTGATACAGGTCTGTAGTTTAGTGCCTCATGTCTGTTTCCCTTATTAAAAATTGGGACTACATTTGCCATTTTCCATACCTCAGGGAGTTGCCCAGTTTCAAATGATGTGTTGAAGATCTTTGTTAATGGCTCACACAATATCTCTGCTCCCTCTTTAAGGACCCACGGAGAGATGTTGTCTGGTCCCACCGCCTTTGAGGTGTCAAGTGTGTGTGTGTGTGTGTGTGCGTGTCGTGCCGTTTAAAATTAACTCCTTTCTTAAATTTTATCTTATACGTTTAAAGATATATATTTTCATTTATGTTAATGTAAAAACTTATAATTTTGTACCAAAAGGACCTTAGAAAACTTACCTAACCTTATTACAGCAAATGCAATTTAATTTAGCCTAAACGAATTAAATACCTATTACATAAGTTTAAAATAATTTAATTATAAACAAACACAGTGAAATATAATTTTTTATTAGGTTCAGAATGAATTTTGTGAAATTATTACATTCACAAATTTTCGCTTGCTTTATTCGCCAAGAACAGCGTTGCTATTTCAGCCAAAATCGCAAGTTTTTCCTATTCCGTGCGACATATACATCTATCTATCTATCTGTCTATCTATCTATCTATATGTCTATATATATATATATATATATATATATATATATATATATATATATATATATATATATATATATATATATATATATATATATACATATATATATATATATATTATATATATATGTCGTGCCGAATGTGTAAAACTGGTCAATTAGTAAGAACTCATTTAAAATTAAGTCCTTTCTAAAAATTTCTCTTATACGTTTAAAGATATATTTTTTTCATTAATGTTAATGTAAAAATTTTTAATTTTGCACCAAAAGAATCTTAGAAAACTTACCTAACCTTATTATAACAAGAACAATTTATTTTAGCGTAACCCAACTAAATATATTTTAGATTTGTTAACAATAATTTAATACTATACAAACACAGTGAAATATATTTTTTTCGTTAGGTTCAGAATGATTTTGGCGAAATTATTGCGCACACAAATTTTCGCTTGTCCTATATGGCAAGATGAGCGTTGCTATTTAAGCCAAGATGGCAAGTTCTGCCTATTCGGCACGACATATATATATATATATATATATATATATATATATATATAAT
>NC_091311.1:18213037-18215537 GCF_038502225.1 Cherax quadricarinatus
ATATATATATATATATATGTGTGTGTGTGTGTGTGTGTGTGTGTGTAAATAGATAGACAGATAATAACAATATATAAAATTTTAGTTAAAATTTAGTATATACAGCATAAAATTAAACTTTATTTGTAGCTAAATAATAATAACAATATAAATGGATTAACCAACACGTATTTATATCCATTGAACAGCAACTAGAAATATATATTTGTTATTCTAGAAGGAATAACTTTGTAGTCTCGGAACTTATGTTGTACGTTGAACACTGACTCTCAATGTTCTTCAACTGTTGGTTTCTAAACCATTTACGTCACATCTGTCAGGCACTGTAACATGTGTCAGGCACTGTGACATCTGTCAGGCACTGTGACATCTGTCAGGCACTATAATATCTGTCAGGCACTGTAACATCTGTCAGGCACTGTGACATCTGTCAGGCACTATAATATCTGTCAGGCACTGTAACATCTGTCAGGCACTGTAACATCCGTCAGGCGCTGTGACACCTGTCTGGCACTGTAACATCTGTCAGGCACTGTAACATCTGTCAGGCACTGTAACATCTGTCAGGTACTGTAACATCTCTCAGGCACTGTAATATCTTGGGATCTTAATACAAGGAATTCTTCTATGCTTGCCTAATCTACAGACATGACATATTCACTAGTGGATTTATCTAATAATCACTCGGCCTCCGCCTAATGCTACTCACCTGACTGTAGTATATAAGTCACTTTTAACAGCATGTGCTGAACCTGATGAACGGAACAGATCGACTTAAGGCTCTGGGACTGATTGACTCAAACTCCTCCTCATTTTTTTCCATTCTTCTCTGTAATGGACTGAAGAAGCCATTGGCTGGCGAAGCTTTTCCTCAGTAAGGATTCCCAGATTTTGCACAAGTGTCTCATTCTTTAACTTGCCGGTTTTTAAAACCATTTACATCACAAATATTCTTATAATATTTGAGTTGTACCAGCTGGAGCCAGTCTGGATGTGGTCCTCACACACACACACTCCGCACTCAGGCTCTGCTGTACTTCCGTCAGTCTGGATGTGGTACTCACACACACTCACTCAGCACTCAGACTCTGCCGTAGTTCCGTCAGTCTGGATGTGGTACTCACACACACTCACTCAGCACTCAGACTCTGCCGTAGTTCCGTCAGTCTGGATGTGGTACTCACACACACACACACTCAACATTCAGGCTCTGCCGTAGTTCCGTCAGTCTGGATGTGGTACTCACACACACACACTCAACATTCAGGCTCTGCCGTAGTTCCGTCAGTCTGGATGTGGTACTCACACACACACACTCAACATTCAGGCTCTGCCGTAATTCCGTCAGTCTGGATGTGGTACTCACACACACACACTCAACATTCAGGCTCTGCCGTAGTTCCGTCAGTCTGGATGTGGTACTCACACACACACACTCAACACTCAGGCTCTGCCGTAGTTCCGTCAGTCTGGATGTGGTACTCACACACACTCAACATTCAGGCTCTGCCGTAGTTCCGTCAGTCTGGATGTGGTACTCACACACACTCAACATTCAGGCTCTGCCGTAGTTCCGTCAGTCTGGATGTGGTACTCACACACACACAATCAACACTAAGACTCTGCCGTAGTTCCGTCAGTCTGGATGTGGTACTCACACACACACACTCAGCACTCAGTCTCTGCCTTAGTTCCGTCAGTCTGGATGTGGTACTCACACACACAAACTCAACATTCAGGCTCTGCCGTAGTTCCGTCAGTCTGGATGTGGTACTCACACACACAAACTCAACATTCAGGCTCTGCCGTAGTTCCGTCAGTCTGGATGTGGTACTCACACACACAAACTCAACATTCAGGCTCTGCCGTAGTTCCGTCAGTATGGATGTGGTACACACACACACACACACACACACACACACACACACACACACACACACACACACACACACACACAAGGACCAGGTAATCAGACTGAGGAAGGGTGATGGGGAATTCACAAGAAACGACCGAGAGGTATGTCAGGAGCTCAACACAAGATTTAAAGAGGTATTTACAGTGGAAACCAGAAGGACTCCAAGAAATCAGAACAGGGGGGCACACCAGCAAGTGCTGGATGAGGTACATATAACCAAGGAGGAGGTGAAGAAGCTGCTATGCGAACTTGACACCTCAAAGGCGGTGGGACCAGACAACATCTCTCCATGGGTCCTTAAAGAGGGAGCAGAGATATTGTGTGAGCCATTAACAAAGATCTTCAACACATCATTTGAAACTGGGCAACTCCCTGAGGTATGGAAAATGGCAAATGTAGTCCCAATTTTTAAAAAGGGATACAGACATGAGGCACTAAACTACAGACCTGTATCACTAACGTGTATAGTATGCAAGGTCATGGAGAAGATCATCAGGAGGAGAGTGGTGGGGCACCTGGAAAGAAACAAGTGTATAATTGACAACCAGCACGGTTTCAGGGAAGGAAAATCCTGTGTCACAAACC
>NC_091311.1:18220537-18228037 GCF_038502225.1 Cherax quadricarinatus
TCAAATAGTTCAAAGGAAATTGATTTTAAAATATTTTTTGAATACTTAAATTAACTGTTCGCAGTCCTTTTTGAACCTGAGTTGTGTTTGCATACACTTGTAGAAATCGATTATATATACAAAAGAAGGGTGTATACATGTCGTGAAGTGTTATGTCGGAGAGATTACAGTATACTGGCACACATCACAACACCTTCCAAGACTTTCATTCAAGACTGGTTGAGGCAGGAGGTTGGGGTGGGAGCTAATGGCTGCCATTGTTGTGAAGGATCCCTCACACTCTCTCACACAGACCCCACAGACCTTACAGACCTTCATAAAGACCCCCAACAGACTTAGTAACAAAGACCTGGTACGGCTCCTTGCGGCGATCCCAACTCAAGCACCATTAAGCTTGTGGAAGATGAGCGTTCCTCTTGGTCCATTTCTGGGGCTCCTTGCAATGTCCTCCCAAGAGGCGAAGTATTTTTGCTCTGAAGCCAAAGATGCTACTCTGGCGAGAGGCTCGGGGAGAGGAGGCCGCTGGAGGCCGCTGATGGAGGTTGCCTGCAGATGAAAGGAGCAACTGTAGTTCCTTGAACTCTCAAGATGCTCTGTGTAAGTAATACGTCCAGGAAGATCTCAACCACGCCTGTCAAGGATGAAGGAGCACAGGTTAGCAACACAGGTCAACAGCACAGGTCAGCAGCACAGATAAACAGCACAGGTCAGGACAGGTCAATAGCACAGGTCAATAGCACAGGTCAATACCACAGGTCAACAGCACAGGTCCGTAGCACAGGTCTGCAGCATAGGTCCGTAGCACAGATCGGTAGCACAGGTCAGCAACACAGGATAGCATGACAGGTTAGCAGCATAGCTCAGCAACACATGTCAGCAGAACAGGTCAGTAGCACAGGTCAGTAACACAGATCAGGAGAACAGGTCAACCGTAAAAATCAACATCACAGGTGAGCATATCAAGTTAGCAGCACAGATCAGCAATACGGGTCAGTAAAGCAAGTCAACAACAGTTATCAGCAGCAAATATCAACATCATTGGTCAGCAGAACTGGTCAGCAACACAAGTCAGCATTAAAGATCAGCAACACAAGTCAGCAGCAAGGGTCAGCAATACATATCAGTAGCACGGGTCAGTAGCCAAGGTCAGATGGACTTGTCGACATGTGGATAGAAGACTGTGGATGAAAATAACTAACTTGGAATTCAGGAATGAGAGCCTGTGCCTCACTGTAGTCTATTATTACTGTTGAAGTTCTTTACGCACGACGGAACCAGTGATGTTAAAACTACGTTAACATAGCCGAGACCAGTCTGGAAGCCATTAAATCGCAGAGGCTCTTTGCCAGTGAAGAGTGAGACCATGAGCAGGAGAAATATAATATGAGGACATTCATGTCTTCACTGGCAGGAAAGAGACTTTACAGAAGACAGTTACTGCGGTGCCGAAGTGCATGGTAAATGACCCTCATACTTATTTTGAGGCTTTCAAAAATCAAGCAAAAGATTTACAGTGGCCAAGAAAGCACTGAGCAGCCTTGGTACATACTTACTTAACCTTGGTACATACTTACTTAACCTTGGTACATACTTACTTAACCTTGGTACATACTTAACCTTGGTACATACTGACTTAACCTTGGTACATACTTACTTAACCTTGATACATACTTACTTAACCTTGGTACATACTTACTTAACCTTGGTACATACTTACTTAACCTTGGTACATACTTAACTTTGGTACATACTGACTTAACCTTGGTACATACTGACTTAACCTTGGTACATACTGACTTAACCTTGGTACATACTTACTTAACCTTGGTACATACTGACTTAACCTTGGTACATACTTACTTAACCTTGGTACATACTGACTTAACCTTGGTACATACTTACTTAACCTTGGTACATACTGACTTAACCTTGGTACATACTTACTTAACCTTGGTACATACTGACTTAACCTTGGTACATACTTAACTTTGGTACATACTGACTTAACCTTGGTACATACTGACTTAACCTTGGTACATACTTAACCTTGGCACATACTGACTTAACCTTGATACATACTTACTTAACCTTAGTACATACTTACTTAACCTTGGTACATACTGACTTAACCTTGGTACATACTTACTTAACCTTGGTACATACTGACTTAACCTTGGTACATACTTACTTAACCTTGGTACGTACTGACTTAACCTTGGTACATACTTAACCTTGGTACATACTGACTTAACCTTGGTACATACTTACTTAGCCTTGGTACATACTTAACCTTGGTACATACTGACTTAACCTTGGTACATACTTACTTAACCTTTGTACATACTGACTTAACCTTGGTACATACTTAACCTTGTACATACTGACTTAACCTTGGTACATACTGACTTAACCTTGGTACATACTTACTTAACCTTGGTACATACTGACTTAACCTTGGTACATACTTACTTAACCTTGGTACATACTTAACCTTGGTACATACTTACTTAACCTTGGTACATACTGACTTAACCTTGGTACATACTTAACTTTGGTACATACTGACTTAACCTTGGTACATACTGACTTAACCTTGGTACATACTGACTTAACCTTGGTAAATACTGACTTAACCTTGGTACATACTGACTTAACCTTGGTACATACTGTAGACAGCCTGTACTGTCTGCACAGACAGCCTATGCTGTCTGCCAGTTTAGTTCATATTTCGTGGCACTAAAGTGCTGCCCTCTGTAGCTTGGCCTCTCGGTGGGCACGGCAGCCTGCCTGCCCATGCCTATCTCTCACTCACACAGCGGCCTAGCAGGAAGACACAAGGCCTACTCCTAGCTCTCTGTCTCTCGTGGGATGGCCTTGCCCGGGCCATGGGCACAACACACAAGCCTGTGTACCCACCACGACATTAACATTAAACAAAGAAGCCTCCGAAGAAGTATATCATTTAACCACCCGCTTTCACCATACTACCAAACAAACCCATTAAACATTGGTAGCAGCGGTGATCGCATCAGTTGTGTTTGCCCGGAGAGAGGAAGGAAGAGAGATGAAGTCATCTTCACTTCATCATCCCATGCAAGAAGCATCTGTCTCTCAACGAGTTATCCTGATGCCGTGTCTGCACATTTGAGCATCCAGACACAGGTACAAGCAGGATCCAGCCGAAATTTACCGAATTTCTTCGAGAATTGTATGTGGCGTCCCAGTGACCCCACGCTACAGCGTCCCACGCTGTTTCTCAAGTCACGTGTTCAGCGTCACTTGTATGTTGCTGTTGTTGTTCAGCTCAGCACAGCTGTTTCACCAAGCCAGAGGAGAGTTTTGTGGCGATTTCTGCGTCCATTGTGAGTTCTCCATGTGTTTGTGGGAGGAGGAAGTGGCCGGTCCTTGTCTCGCCCTGCTGTACTCTCACACCTCAGCAGCCTACCATACACCACTCACCACTACTCACTCCCTCTGCTGTGTTTTCTGTTGTTTGTGAATTCATTGCCAGAGCTGTGCATCCGAGTGCCCGAGGCTACGTGGATCAGCATGCCACGCAGATCAGCAAGCCATATAGATCAGCATGCCACGTAGATCACGACACCACGTGGATCACGACGCCACGTGGGTGTGGACGATGTCACGTGGATCTACAAACCACGTGAGTTACCGACCCAGATGTCCCAGGCCTCATGCTGTGGTCTGCTGCCCGCATCACATTGACGTCACCCACGATGCTGCCCGACTTCATGACGCCACGATGTCTGCTGACGTCACCTCACGATATCTGCCTGACGTCACCTCGAGATGTCTGCTGACATCATCATGCCTAACATCACATGATGTCACCATCGAGTGTTCAGTAATTATTAAAATATTGTCGAGAAGACTAAGAGAAGATATATGTCGTGTGTTAATTCCTCTCAGTCAGTGTTCTCACATGTTAGTGTACCGCATGTACCGCGGGTGTGTTTAAAGTTTCCGTGTGTCCAGTGAGGTCTGAGCCAGACCTAAGTAGCACCAATGTGTTAAGTCACCCGTGTGACCAGTATGTTTGACAGCTATCAAACAGCCCTGAGCCCGAGCTCTCTTGTACAGAAAGCTTTTATGCTCGTCGCTCGTGATGTTCTGCAGAATCGTACCTGCTACGATTCCCATCGAGATTTGTTTCACTTCACCTCCAGGCCTTCAGAGTGCAGTTATATGTAGAGAAACAAGTCTGGGGACGCTTAGACTAACCTCTGCTATAACTCTAACTGCCGAGAGAATGACACTCGCCAAGCCGCAGTTAGCCACTGTCGGCAGGCGCTGTATCAGCCTCGTGTCATAAGCTTCAGTGAGCTCCTGCACAAAGATGATGTCACTTTGACTGCTAGCTCACTCATTGCAGTCTGGTGTATGATGTTACGACTCTCAGATGTTTCGCCCAGTCGTCTCTGCCACAACTCGCTTCACGCTCGCCGGCAGTGACAGCCCAGCGACAGTACCAGTCGAGAAGTGTCCTTCTGAGTCGCTTGCCAGAAGTCCTGCCCAGTTGCCGAGTTTTGTCGACGCCTCACTCGAGGGCACCAGCATGTTGTGCCCCAGGTTGAGTGAAAACCTGCAGCGACTCCTACGATGTCTGCTTCACCGTTCCAGAGGAGACCGTAACCTGTTACGTCACAGCTCAGCCGCAGTGATGTCTCCTGTGTTGCAGTATGTCCAGACGCAGGAAGGCGTGCAGTGTTGCCCTTCGACGCTCACTGCCTGTGACCACGATGTTTAGCACACCCCACATGTTTTTTTCTTCCCTCCCTGTAGGAAGTTTTTTTCCATGTCCACATGTATGTATATGTTTTCATTTTGTGTTGTGTGCCCTGTGCCTACGAGAGAGACCAAGTTTCTTTTACCACCAGTATTGTCGCGTCGGGACGACGCGCGGTAGGTGGCCGAGCGTATGTAGACAGCCTGTACTGTCTGCACAGACAGCCTATGCTGTCTGCCAGCTTAGTTCATATTTCGCGGCACTAAGGTGCTGCCCTCTGTATCTAGGCCTCTCGGTGGGCACAGCAGCCTGCCTGCCCATGCCTCGCTCTCACTCACACAGCGGCCTAGCAGGAAGACACAAGGCCTACTTGCAGCTCTCTCTCGTGGGATGGCCCTCCCGGGCCATGGGCACAACACACAAGCCTGTGTACGCACCACGACTTAACAATAAAGTAAGAAGCCTCCAAAGAAGTGTATCATTTAACCACCCACTTTCAGCCCTACCAAACAATCCTTTTATAATACTGACTTAACCTTGGTACATACTTAACCTTGGTACATACTGACTTAACCTTGGTACATACTGACTTAACCTTGGTACATACTTAATTTTGGTACATACTGACTTAACCTTGGTACATACTGACTTAACCTTGGTACATACTGACTTAACCTTGATACATACTGACTTAACCTTGGTACATGCTTACTTAACCTTGGTACATACTTACTTAACCTTGGTACATACTGACTTAACCTTGGTACATACTGACTTAACCTTGGTACATACTGACTTAACTTTGGTACATAGTGACTTAACCTTGGTACATACTGACCTAACCTTGGTACATACTTACTTAACCTTGGTACGTAGTGACTTAACCTTGGTACATAGTGACTTAACCTTAGTACATACTGACCTAACCTTGGTACATAGTGACTTAACCTTGGTACATAGTGACTTAACTTTGGTACATAATGACTTAACCTTGGTACATAGTGACTTAACCTTGGTACATAATGACTTAACCTTGGTACATAGTGACTTAACCTTGGTACATAGTGACTTAACCTTGGTATATAGAGACTTAACCTTGGTACATAATGACTTAACCTTGGTACATAGTGACTTAACCTTGGTACATAGTGACTTAATCTTGGTGCATAGTGATTTAACCTTGGAACATAGTGAATTAACCTTGGTACATAGTGACTTAACCTTGGTACATAGTGACTTAACCTTGGTACATAGTGACTTAACCTTGGTACATAGTGACTTAACCTTGGTACATAGTGACTTAACCTTGGTACATAGTGACTTAACCTTGGTACATAGTGACTTAACCTTGGTACATAGTGACTTAACCTTGGTACATAGTGACTTAACCTTGGTACATAGTGACAACCTTGGTGCATACTGACCTAACCTTGGTACATAGTGACTTAACCTTTGTACATAGTGACTTAACCTTGGTACATAGTGACTTAACCTTGGTACATAGTGACTTAACTTTGGTACATAATGACTTAACCTTGGTACATAGTGACTTAACCTTGGTACATAGTGACTTAACCTTGGTACATAGTGACTTAACCTTGGTACATAGTGACTTAACCTTGGTATATAGTGACTTAACCTTGGTACATAATGACTTAACCTTGGTACATAGTGACTTAACCTTGGTACATAGTGACTTAATCTTGGTGCATAGTGACTTAACCTTGGTACATAGTGAATTAACCTTGGTACATAGTGACTTAACCTTGGTACATAGTGACTTAACCTTGGTACATAGTGACTTAACCTTGGTACATAGTGACTTAACCTTGGTACATAGTGACTTAACCTTGGTACATAGTGACTTAACCTTGGTACATACTGACTTAACCTTGGTACATACTGACTTAACCTTGGTACATACTGACTTAACCTTGGTACATACTTACTTAACCTTGGTACATACTTAACCTTGGTACATACTGACTTAACCTTGGTACATACTGACTTAACCTTGGTACATACTGACTTAACCTTGGTACATAGTGACTTAACCTTGGTACATACTGACCTAACCTTGGTACATACTGACTTAACCTTGGTACATACTGACCTAACCTTGGTACATAGTGACTTAACCTTGGTACATAGTGACTTAACCTTGGTACATAGTGACTTAACCTTGGTACATAGTGACTTAACCTTGGTACATAGTGACTTAACCTTGGTGCATACTGACCTAACCTTGGTACATAGTGACTTAACCTTGGTGCATAGTGACTTAACCTTGGTACATAGTGACTTAACCTTGGTACATAGTGACTTAACCTTAGTACATACTGACCTAACCTTGGTACATAGTGACTTAACCTTGGTACATAGTGACTTAACCTTGGTACATAATGACTTAACCTTGGTACATAGTGACTTAACCTTGGAACATAGTGACTTAACCTTGGTACATAGAGACTTAGCCTTGGTACATAGTGACTTAACCTTTGTATACAGTGACTTAACCTTGGCACATAGTGACTTAACCTTGGTACATAGTTTGGTATTCAGATTCGATTAAAGGAGCTGGAACACAGATCCAATTCCCTAGATCAAGAGCCGATCAACAGCCTCAATAACCTCCCTTGAGGTTAAGACAGAGTAAAGTCCACCGCAGTAGACGTGTACGAACTTTTGTTCTCTAAACATTAGCAATCATTTCGCAAGCTAAGACACATGTCTGGAGAGTCACTCTTAAGAGTTGT
>NC_091311.1:18233037-18245537 GCF_038502225.1 Cherax quadricarinatus
CGGGACCCCCATGGGGCTCCAGGTTTTCCCAGTCAATCTGCTTGTGATTGAAATCACCCATAACTAGTAACTTTGCTCCCCCCATGTGTGCTCTCCTGGCCACCTCGGCTAGTGTGTTGATCATTGCTCTGTTGCTCTCATCGTATTCTTCTCTTGGCCTCCTGCAGTTCTGTGGTGGGTTGTACATTACTGCAATTATCACCTTATGTCCCTCAGACTGGATTGTTCCTACTAAGTAGTCCCTTTCGCCCATGCCATCCATTCCTTCCATTTTCTCAAAACCCCACTGGTTTTTAATGAGCAGTGGTATTGGGGTTGGTGAAGTGGGAGACCTGGTAAGGAACTATGGGTTGTTGCTGTGGGGGTGGAGTTTGTAATGTAGTGGGTGGAGGTATTGGATGTGGCATGGGTGTTTTGATTTAGAGTGTTTGGTTGCACTGGGGTTGACCTGGTTGGGAGGCTTCTATAGGAAGTTGTGAGGGAGGCTGTATTTGATCTTCTTCCTGTGTCTGGGATCTCCTGTCTGTCTTCTCCATCCCCTCTCTTTCCTCCTTTCGCCTTTGTACCATCTCTCTCAGTTTCTGCCTTTCTTCTTGTGTTCTGTCGCAGTCGAGATACACCTTCCTGTATGCCGGCATGTCCCTTAATCGTGTTTTCTCCTGCAGGATCCTGTTCCGAGTCGATTCTGCCTTGAAGGTCACTTTCAATTGCTGGGTACTTTTTTTTACAAACCCCCCTATTCTCCGAAAATTTTCCAGCTGGGTCATGTCGTCTTCTCCTATTGCTTTCATGATGCTTTCAATTGCTTTTTTTTTCCCTTGTTTTCTTGCTTCATATGTTTTCCCTTCAACTTCCTGGAGCCCATACACAAAGACTGACCTCACCCTTTCATTCTCCCTCTGCATATCCGTGTGTATCCCCCTCATTCAATTTGATTTCCTCCATTGCAGCTTTCCTTTCTTCAGTTTCACTAGCTAATGTACTTGGGCTCAGTGTGTATGTGTGTGTATGTGTGTGTCTGTGTGTCTGTGTGTCTGTGTGTCTGTGTGTGTATGTGTGTGTGTGCGTGTGTGTGTGTGTGTGTGTGTGTGTGTTTGTGTGTGTGTGTGTGTGTGTGTGTTTGTGCGTGTGTGTGTGTGTGTGTGTGTGTGTGTGTGTACACTCAGCTAATTCTGGTTGCAGGGGTCGAGACTCAGCTCCTGGCCCTGCCTCTTCACTGGTCGCTACTATGTCCTCTCTTTCCCTGCTCCATGAGCTTTATCATACCTCGTCTTAAAACTATGTATGGCTCCTGCCTCCACTATATCACTTGCCAAAATATTCCACTTCCTGACAACTCTATGACTGAAGAAATACTTCCAAACATTCCTTTGACTCATCTGAGTCTTCAACTTCCAATTGTGGCCCCTTATGTCTGTGTCCCATCTCTGGAACATCCTGTCTCTGTCCACCTTATCTATTCCTCGCAGTATTTTGTATGTCGTTATCATATCTCCCTTAACCCTCCTGTCCTCCAGTGTTGTCAGCCCGATTTCTCTTAACCTTTCTTCGTATGACATTACCCTTAGCTCTGGAACTAGCCTTGTTGCTGCATACTCCAGTATGAGCCGGACGTACATGGTGTACAGAGTCTTGAACGATTCTTTACTGTGGTATCGGAACGCTATTCCCAGGTTTGCCATGCGCCCTATACTGCAGCAGTTATCTTGCTGATGAGTGCTTCCGGAGATGTGTTCGGTATTTTACACACCCCAAGATCTTTCTCCTTGAGTAAGGTTTGCACTCTGGCCGCCTAGTCTATACTCTGTCTGCTGTCTTCTTTGCCCATCCCCGATCTTCATTTCTCTGCATTTGGCGGGATTAAATTTGAGAAGCCAGTTGCTGGACCATGCGTCACGCCTGTCCAGGTTTTTTTTTGTAGTCCTGCCTGTGTGTGTGTGTGTGTGTGTGTGTGTGTGTGTGTGTGTGTGTGTGTGTGTGTGTGTGTGTGTGTGTGTGTGTGTGTGTGTGTGTGTGCGTCAAGCGCTCATTTAAAATCAAGTTCTTTCTAAAATTTTCTGATATACGTTTAAAGATCTATTTTTTTTTAATTTATGTTAATGTAAAAATAAATATTTTTATACCAAAAAAAATTAGAAAACTTACCTAACCTTATTATAACAACCGCAATTTAATTTAGCCTAATCCAACTAAATATATTTTAGATAAGTTTACAATAATTTAATAATCAAATGCAATGAAATATATCATTTTAGTTAGGTTCAGAATGATTTTTATAAAATTATTGCATACACAAATTTTCACTTGCCGTATTCGGCATGAAGAGCATTGCTATTTAAGCCAAAATCGCAAGTTTTACCTGTTTGGCACTACATATATATATATATATATATATATATATATATATATATATATATATATATATATATATATATATATATATATATATATATATATATATATATGATACATATATATGATATATATATATATATATATATATATATATATATATATATATATATATATATATATATATATATGTATATATATATATATATATATATATATATATATATGTATGTATATATATACAGGGGGTCTACTAAAATCTCTGCAAGTGGCCTGCGAGGTCATCGGACCTAACTGTTTGTGACTCTTTTTTGGGGGGTACGTGAAGTGCACAGTTTACATACCATCACTACCTGCAACCCTGGAGGAGCTGAAAATTTCGATCATTGAAGCAGTTTGCATGATAACACCGGATATGCTGCAGAGCGTCTGGACCGAACTGGACTATCGCATCGATGTTTGCTGAACAACCAGAGGGGCGCACATTGAGTGCCTTTAATGCTACCTTGTACCACATGAAACTGAATGAAATCCTGCATCTGAAGCTACTTACTGTGAAAGATTATTACAATAAAGTTACATGTTTCATCTATTCGAAATCAGGGAGTGTTTTTGTGGACACCTTGTATATGTAGTATTATTAATAATACCAGGTTTAAAGTGGGTGTGGCGATCTAGAACTAGGAACGTGTCACAGTGATACGAAAAGACTTCATGTCAGCTGGTAAGTAAACCCAAACAGGGAATCAACCATTTGTTTTTGTTGCCTCTCCCAGCAATTGGTGAGTTTTCTTCCAGATTACTGACAGATGCGTGGGCTCCTTGCTTCGCATATTTGGGAAATAGTGTCTTCTGCAACAAGATGCCATAAGGAAAATAATTTCTTGAGCAATAATTAGTGAAAAATAAATTCTTGAGCAATAATTGATGCTCTGATGAAATTCTTCTCTCGAGAGGGACTACCCAGAAAATACAGTTTATCTTTACCTTTTAGCTTTGATAAGGCCCAAGAGTTTTTCTACTCTCAGAGCCCGACCTTAGGTCAAGCTCGTCTGGTGCTTGCTTGGTCATCCAGGCTGTTGCTACTAGTGACCCACTGACCCACATATCCATCACAGCCTGGTTGATCTGGCACTTGGTGAAAATACTTGGCCAGTTTCCTCTTGAAGGCTTCTACACTTGTCTCAGCAGTGTTTCTGATATCTTCTGGTAAGATGCTGAACAGTCTGGGGCCACGAATGTTGATACAGTGTTCCTTTATTGTGACCACTACACCCCTGCTTTCCACTGAGTTTATCTTGCACTTTCTCCCCATATCTCTTGCTCAAGTGTGTTAAGGTACTGGATTTGGGACAAGATCCTCACGTTCTTTCTAGGTATATATTATCATCTCTCTCTCTCTCTCTCTCTCTCTCTCTCTCTCTCTCTCTCTCTCTCTCTCTCTCTCTCTCTCTCTCTCTCTCTCTCTCTCTCTCTCTCTCTCTATCTATCTATCTATCTATCTATCTATCTCTCTCTCTCTCTCTCTCTCTCTCTCTCTCTCTCTCTCTCTCTCTCTCTCTCTCTCTCTCTCTCTCTCTCTCTCTCTCTCTCTCTCTCTCTCTTTGTCTCTCTGTCTCTTCTGTTCCAGTGAGAACATATTTAAGACTTTAAGGTGTTCCCAGTAATTTAAATACTGTATTGGCTCTATGTGGGCCGTAACGATCCATGTACCTGTTCTTGCTCTGATATTTGTCCTACCTTGAACGAGACCGTCAACACAGCAATATTCCAAATGAGATAGGTCAAGCGATTTGAAAAGTGTGTCCATTAAAATTATTTCCCTTGCTTTGAAAATTCTCATTATTCTCCTCATCTTCCTCCCTGTAGAGACCTTGGTCTTATTGTGTTATTTTTTTTATTGAAAGAAACATCAGCTGGCATAATTATACCCGTCTTTCACGCGTTCCTTTCGTTCTATTTGACGATCGTCTTGAGGTTCATATACAGTGTCCCTTCTGAGTTCTTCATTCTTTCCATACCTAAGCAGTTGGAACTTATCATATTGGAACAACGTCATGTTGTTCACCACCGCCCACTGGAAAATCCTACTTATATCTTTCTGCAATTTTTCAAATGTCTTCTACCGAAATGACTTTCATGATTATTTTAGTGGCATCTTCAATGATGTAAAGTAAAAGGACACAAGTGCAACTAATGTGACATTTTATTGTGGCAACGTTTCGCTCTCCAGGAGCTTTTTCAAGCCGTTACAAACAATACATGGACACAGAGGGTATATATAGGCTCAGAGTGAGGTGCAATACTAGTGGTAGTAGTAGTAGTAGTAGTAGTAGTAGTAGTAGTAGTAGTAGTAGTAGTAGTAGTAGTAGTAGTAGTAGTAGTAGTAGTAGTAGTAGTAGTAGTAGTAGTAGTAGTAGTAGTAGTTGTGACAAAAGTTGTAGTGGTTGTAGTAATAATTAAACTTAAACAAAAACAGGGATTCTGGTATAATTTGATTGTTTGTGGACTGCATAATTAGGTTTGACTTGTTGAAAGAGGGAGGCGGGGGGCTAATACTGTTAATATCAAGCATATAACAAACTGGTATAATTATTGACAAAACTTTGGGATACCACTTACCAGACTTTCTCTGGAGGCCAATTAATGCAGCTGTATCACCCACAACACCTGCTTTACTGTATGGAACCTAAACTGGCAGCTTGCTCTACATAAAATGACGGTTTATTTAGCTGTGAGTGGTGATGGTTCCCTATCTTCCCCATTTGCATGCCAATTCTTGCTGCCCTGCCAATTTCTTGCCCCTGTTTCTCTTAGCAGGACCATAATTTCAAATTTCCATTACAGTCTTGAGGCCTATTCCCATTAAGCCTCGGAAAACGTCAAATTTCTTATGTAAATTACACTGTGGTTCCACTCATTAAATTACAACATGGCTTCCTCCCCTCCGCCCCGGCCATCCCCACAACACACATTTTTTTTTTCAAAATTTCTCGAAGGGTCAGATCAACATCATTTTAATACACAGTTATTATTTTATACAAAATTACACATGCTGACTTCAGGAAAATTCTAAAATTTTCCTGAAGTCATACATTATATGACAATGATCAACTTTGTTTCAACTCTAAAAAATAGGGACGACTGCCAGGCCGCATGAAGACTGCAGGGAACCACAGGGTTTATACACCGAAAGTCGTATATTTATAATTTTATATACATCTAAAGATACATTTTAATAATTGTATATAGCACCAAAAGGGCAAATCTTTTAATATATGTCAACCATAAAATGTTCATTGTACATCTGTCATTATATGAAATGAGAAGTTTATATATTTCCCTGTATATAAGTACACCCAGAGTTATATATGTTTCTGCATCTCAGTGCACATTCACTGTATCTTGTATATTTCTTAGTGAATGTACCCCGAGAGTTTACTTCAGTTAGTATTTAAAGAATCAAAGCATTTACCCCTCATGGGGCAAATGGCCATAAAATTAGAAATTCGAACTGAACTCATATAGTAGATAGAGTAACTCAATATAAGGTCAATGAGCCCATATAAATGAAATTCTGAGGGTTAGTTTTCAAGCAATTGCTAATCTGCAAAGCCCTAATTTATTATGGTCTGCCCATTAAAGGGAGTATAAATTTGGATGTTGCAAACTTGCAATGGTTAATAAAAAAGCAAATAACTATTTTTTTAATTTATTAAACAAACAGACAATATCAAAAACATCAATGGAACTTGTATCCAAAGCTTTTTTTAGGAATTAGAAAAATATAAAAAGAAACCAAATTGCTACATTGACACATTGCAAAGGGATAAAATTTTCAAGTCCCACATTTCTGAATTCCCTGAGAAAGAACAGTCATTCTATATTACTAATTGCTAGAATGAAAGGCAAAGGGTCATTATGGATGTCACCACAGGTCCAGCTGGGGTTACTGTCATCAGCAAGCTCATCATGAGTATCTTCATTAGCATCTCCTCGATCGTAATGCCTTTCTTTTTCTTGACTACTTTTCGCTTTTTGGCTGGCATTTCTTCCTCCTCATCATCACTTGAATCCTCTGCATCTGGTGGCAAGTATTCATCACCACTTTCAAGCAATTCTGGGTCATCTACCTCCAGTTGTGAGTCACTTTCCTGCAAAATGCAGACATATTTGACTTGGTGTTGGAGGGCTCACCATAAAACAATTTCTCATTGATCTGGAAGGACAATAAAAACGTTCTGTACACGTCCAGACAACTATAAAATTCATATAAGCAATAGAAATATTTTTTATAAATATTTATTTACTGAAATTGAAAACTGGCCCTAAAAGGGCAGATCAACATTTATTAAGGCCTCTTTTGTTGCACTTTTTTCATTTGCATGGTACACTCATATTATGCTTCACACGGCCTTTATATATATATCAAAATATGCCTGAACTATTCATTTATGCACTAGACATAACAATCAGTACTTACCAACATTGTAGAGGATAAAATCCAAAGGTATTTGAGTCTTACTAGATGAAAAAATCTTAATCTTGGCGACACCAAGCCACATCTTGGTCTCTCATCCAATGGGAAGCGAGAACAGGATGTCACCACTTAGCTGAAGCGACTCAGGGAAGGCTTGTGATTGGTCAGAAATAAAGAACGGGAATCTAGATGGGCAGCATGAGTAGGAAGACACGCGCAGAAAAGCACAAGCTCAGACCCACAAATTTTGCGGACTGCCCCATAATTAAGGGTATAAGTGAAATTAGTCAGCCAGCCAGCCAGCCAGCCAGCTAGCCAACCAGTCAGTCAGTCAGTCAGTCAGTCAGTCAGTCAGTCAGCCAGCCATCCATCCATCCAGCCAGCCAGCCAGCCAGCCAGCCAGCCAGCCAGCCAGCCAGTCAGCCAGCCAGCCAAATATCCAGCCAGCCAGCCAGTCAGTCAGCCAGCCAGCCAGCCAGCCAGCCAGCCAGACAGCCAGCCAGCTGGATCCACTTAACCTACGCAAATAACAAAATTTATCTTCTTAATTAGTCACTTCTTAATTAGTCATTCTAGATTCTTAGGTCACTCGCTAACCAGCTAATGAACTTAGAAGTATAGTACTGGCATGTCTGAGTAGAAGATAGAAATAATCCACACAGCTAAGACACACACACATGTATCACCCCTAGATAAATACATGACTTCGGACACATGTATTACCCCGAACACATGCATCACTGGAATCCCTAGAGATCCGACATACACATACACAAACACACACCCACTCTCCCTCCCTCTTACAGGACCCCCAAGCACCCACCCTCCCTCTCCCAGGTAACACCCAACACCCACCTGCCTTCCCTCTCCATGGTACCCCTAACACCCTCCCACCCACACCAAGGTCCCCAAAGCTCCCACCCTCCCACCCTCATCCAGGTCCCACCAGCACCCATCTTCTCTCTTTAACCCAGGTTTTCCCCCAGCACCGACCCTCCTTCCATCTCCCAAATACCCCAGCACACATGTGTTCCAGACTCTAGTCATCCTTGGGATAAATGATCTCAGATGAAGTGATGTTCTGGAGAAGGATACAGCAAGAGTGAAGTTGCTGCTTTCTGCCCGTCTTGTGGTATAGAAGCTTGCTTATCGCTGTCCTCGAAGTGGATCCAAGTGTGGTACTTTGAAAATATTGGCCTTATACCTAACAGCAAGGCCACCCACATCCCTCATGTTGTGAAGGCGCTTCTGAAATGACAGATCTATCCAGGATGGGTCCAGGCGAGAGATGAGACGCCTTGCTCTGTTCTCTGCTCTGTCAAGCAGTCACAGATGAGAGGGGGGGACAGGCAAACCAAGAGAGTGCATCATACTCAAGGTGTGAGTGTACTTGTGCCTCATACAGAATTTTGCAACCCCTACTGTCAAGCAGCTGCGAGATACGGCAAAGTGCTGTAAGCTTCCTGGCTGCCTTGTTTGCAAGATTACAACGTGGTTCTTCATGGTCAGTTTGGAGTCAGATTTTACCCCAAGTATATCAACTTCATCCCCAGGTATCAACTCCCTCCCATTCATACTTAATACTGCACCGGCATTACCATCATGGTGCCTAGAGACGATCATCATTTGTGTTTTCTCAGGTGCAAATGTTACTTGCCATCTGTTTCCTCAAGCTGAGTTAGTTCTTAGCTGGTGATTGATGTAGCTTAAAGCAGCTGGCATTTCTTCTCTTGGATAATTGAATGTCAGAGTACAGTCGTCTGCATATTCATGGGATTCTGGGATGAGATGAAGAATGTCATTGAAGTAGACATTCCATAACAATGGTCCCAGCACACTTCCTTGTGGAACACTTGCCCCAGTAGGATGTCTTGTTGATTCTGTTCCACTAAGAACTACCCTTAGAGATCTACCATGAAGGTAATCACTGAGGAGACATAGAGTAGAGCCTGCAATTCCAAGTGATTGCAGTTTTGCCATGAGGCCCTGGTGCCACACCCGTTCGAAAGAACAAGCAATGTCTGTCTCTCTGTCTCTCTGTCTCTCTGTCTGTCTGCCTCTGTCTCTCTGTCTCTCTGTCTCTCTGTCTCTCTGTCTCTCTCTGTCTCTCTCTGTCTGTCTGTCTGTCTGTCTCTCTCCCTAACTCTATCCCACAAATGCATACACACACAAAGAAACTAAAGTACACTAGAGAATATAAAAAGTACAGTAGGCAAAATACCCAGGAAAATAAAGAGATTAGTCGAAGAGCCAGAAACGAGTATGCACAGATGAGAAGGGAGGCCCAGCTACAGTACGAAAATAACATAGCATCGAAAGTCAAGTCTGACCCAAAACTATTGTATAGCCACATCAGGTGGAAGACAACAGTCAAGGACCAGGTAATCAGGCTGAGAACTAAGGTGGGGAGCTCACAAGAAACGACCAAGAAGTATTTGAGGAGCTCAACATGAGATTTAAGGAAGTATTTACAGTGGAGACAGAAAGAACTCTGGTAAGACAGAACAGAGGGGTACACCAACAGGGAATATACCAACAAGTGTTGGGTGAAATACACACAACCGAGGAGGAGGTGAAGAAGCTGCTAAGTGACGTTGATACCTCAAAAGCGGTGGGACAAGACAACATCGCTCCTTGGGTTTTTAGAGAGGGAGCAGAGACACTGTACTCACCTAGTTGTACTCACCTAGTTGAGGTTGCGGGGGTCGAGTCCGAGCTCCTGGCCCCGCCTCTTCACTGATCGCTACTAGGTCACTCTCCCTGAGCCGTGAGCTTTATCATACCTCTGCTTAAAGCTATGTATGGATCCTGCCTCCACTACATCGCTTCCCAAACTATTCCACTTACTGACTACTCTGTGGCTGAAGAAATACTTCCTAACATCCCTGTGATTCATCTGTGTCTTCAGCTTTCAACTGTGTCCCCTTGTTACTGTGTCCAATCTCTGGAACATCCTGTCTTTGTCCACCTTGTCAATTCCTCTCAGTATTTTGTATGTCGTTATCATGTCCCCCCTATCTCTCCTGTCCTCCAGTGTCGTCAGGTTGATTTCCCTTAACCTCTCCTCGTAGGACATACCTCTTAGCTCTGGGACTAGTCTTGTTGCAAACCTTTGCACTTTCTCTAGTTTCTTCACGTGCTTGGCTAGGTGTGGGTTCCAAACTGGTGCCGCATACTCCAATATGGGCCTAACGTACACGGTGTACAGGGTCCTGAATGGTTCCTTATTAAGATGTCGGAATGCTGTTCTGAGGTTTGCTAGGCGCCCATATGCTGCAGCAGTTATTTGGTTGATGTGCGCTTCAGGAGATGTGCCTGGTGTTATACTCACCCCAAGATCTTTTTCCTTGAGTGAGGTTTGTAGTCTCTGACCCCCTAGACTGTACTCCGTCTGCGGCCTTCTTTGCCCTTCCCCAATCTTCATGACTTTGCACTTGGTGGGATTGAACTCCAGGAGCCAATTGCTGGACCAGGTCTGCAGCCTGTCCAGATCCCTTTGTAGTTCTGCCTGGTCTTCGATCGAGTGAATTCTTCTCATCAACTTCACGTCATCTGCAAACAGGGACACCTCAGAGTCTATTCCTTCCGTCATGTCGTTCACAAATACCAGAAACAGCACTGGTCCTAGGACTGACCCCTGCGGGACCCCGCTGGTCACAGGTGCCCACTCTGACACCTCGCCACGTACCATGACTCGCTGCTGTCTTCCTGACAAGTATTCCCTGATCCATTGTAGTGCCTTCCCTGTTATCCCTGCTTAGTCCTCCAGTTTTTGCACCAATCTCTTGTGTGGAACTGTGTCAAACGCCTTCTTGCAGTCCAAGAAAATGCAATCCACCCACACCTCTCTCTCTTGTCTTACTGCTGTCACCATGTCATAGAACTCCAGTAGGTTTGTGACACAGGATTTCCCGTCCCTGAAACCATGTTGGCTGCTGTTGATGAGATCGTTCCTTTCTAGGTGTTCCACCACTCTTCTGATAATCTTCTCCATGATTTTGCATACTATACATGTCAGTGACACTGTCTGTAGTTTAATGCTTCATGTCTGTCTCCTTTTTTAAAGATTGGGACTACATTTGCTGTCTTCCATGCCTCAGGCAATCTCCCTGTTTCGATAGATGTATTGAATATTGTTGTTAGGGGTACACATAGCGCCTCTGCTCCCTCTCTCAATACCCATGGGGAGATGTTATCTGGCCCCATTGCCTTTGAGGTATCTAGCTCACTCAGAAGCCTCTTCACTTCTTCCTCGGTTGTGTGCACTGTGTCCAGCACTTGGTGGTGTGCCCCACCTCTCCGTCTTTCTGGAGTCCCTTCTGTCTCCTCTGTGAACACTTCTTTGAATCTCTTGTTGAGTTCTTCACATACTTCACGGTCATTTCTTGTTGTCTCTCCTCCTTCCTTCCTTAGCCTGATTACCTGGTCCTTGACTGTTGTTTTCCTCCTGATGTGGCTGTACAACAGTTTCGGGTCAGATTTGGCTCTCGCTGCTATGTCATTTTCATATTGTCTTTGGGCCTCCCTTCTTATCTGTGCATATTCGTTTCTGGCTCTACGACTGTTCTCCTTATTCTCATGGGTCCTTTGCCTTCTATATTTCTTCCATTCCCTAGCACACTTGGTTTTTGCCTCCCTGCACCTTTGGGTAAACCATGGGCTCATCCTGGCTTTTTCATTATTCCTGTTACCCTTGGGTACAAACCTCTCCTCAGCCTCCTTGCATTTTGTTGCTACATATTCCATCATCTCATTAACTGGCTTCCCTGCCAGTTCTCTGTCCCACTGAACCCCGTTCAGGTAGTTCCTCATTCCTGAGTAGTCCCCTTTCTTGTAGTTTGGCTTCATTCGTCCTGGCCTTCCTGCTTCTCCCTCCACTTGTAGCTCTACTGTGTATTCGAAGCTTAAAACCACATGGTCACTGGCCCCAAGGGGTCTTTCATATGTGATGTCCTCGATATCTGCACTACTCAAGGTGAATACTAAGTCCAGCCTTGCTGGTTCATCCTCTCCTCTCTCTCTTGTAGTGTCCCTTACGTGTTGGCACATGAAGTTTTCCAGTACCACCTCCATCATCTTAGCCCTCCATGTATCTTGGCCCCCATGTGGGTCCAAGTTCTCCCAATCGATCTCCTTGTGGTTAAAGTCACCCATGATCAGGAGCTTTGCCCTGCATGCATGAGCTCTTCTGGCCACTCTAGCCAGTGTGTCGACCATCGCTCTATTGCTCTCGTCGTACTCTTGCCTTGGCCTCCTGCTGTTCTGTGGTGGGTTATACATCACTGCTATTACCACCTTGGGACCTCCAGAGTGAAGTGTTCCCGCTATGTAATCACTTTCTTCTCTGCTGTCTGCTCTCTCCAGCTCATCAAAATTCCAGCGATTTTTGATCAGCAACACCACTCCTCCACCCCCCCCTGTTCCCTCTGTCTTTCCTCAGGATTTGGTATCCCGTTGGAAAGATGGCATCTGTTATCATACCTGTAAGCTTGGTTTCTGTGAGAGCTATGATGTCCGGTGATGCTTCTTTGACTCTTTCATGCCACTCCTCCCACTTATTTGTTATTCCATCAGCGTTTGTGTACCATACCTTCAGTTTCCTTTCCAACACTGTGGTTTGGGGGGCCTGTGAGGGTGGGAGACCTGGTGGCATACTGTGGGATTCTAT
>NC_091311.1:18250537-18385537 GCF_038502225.1 Cherax quadricarinatus
GAGTGGTGGAGCACCTGGAATGGAACAAGATTATGAATGATAACCAACATGGATTCATGGAAGGCAGATCCTGTGTCACAAACATACTGGAGTTTTATGAGAAGGTAACAGAAGTAAGACATGAGATAGAGAGGGGTGGGTTGATTGCATTTTCTTGGACTGCAAGAAGGCCTTCGACACAGTTCCTCACAAGAGATTAGTTCGGAAGCTAGAGGATCAGGCATGTATAACAGGAAGGGTACTACAATGGATTAAAGAATACCTGACAGGGAGACAACATCGAGTCATGGTACGTGGTGAGATATCACAGTGGGCCCCTGTGACGAGCGGGGTCCCACAGGGGTCAGTCCTAGGACCTGTGCTGTTTTGCTATATGTGAATGACATGATGGAATGGGTAGACTCAGAAGTGTCCCTGTTTGCAGATGATGTGAAGATAATGAGGAAAATCAAATGAGATGAGGATCGGGCAGGACTACGAAGAGACCTGGACACACTAAAAGTCTGGTTCAGCAAATGGCTCTTGGAATTTAACCCCGCCAAATGAAAAGTCATGAAGATCGGGGATGAGCAAAGAAGACCGCAGCAAACAAGACCGCTAGGCGGCCAAAGACTGCATGCCTCACTCAACGAGAAAGATCTTGGGGTGAATATAATACTGAGCACGTCCCCAAAAGCACACATTAACCAGATAACTGCTGCAGCATATGGGCGCCTGGCAAACCTGAAAATAGCATTGTGATACCTCAGTAAGGAATCGTTCAAGACTCTGTACACCATGTATGTCACTCGCATACTGGAGTACGCAGCACCAGTCTGGAACCCACACCTGATCAAGCACGTCAAGAAATTAGAAAAAGTGCAAAGGTTTGCACCAAGGCTAGTTCCAGAGCTAAAGGAAATGTCCTACGAAGAAAAGTTAAGGGAAATCGGCCTGATGAGGCTGGAGGACAGTAGGGCTAGGGGAGACATGATAACGACATGCAAAATACTGCGAGGAATAGATAAGGTGGACAGAGACATTATGTTCTAGAGAGGGGACACAGAAATAAGGGGTGGCAATTGGAAGCTAAAGACTCAGATGAGTCAAACTGATGTTAGGAAGTATTTCTTCAGTCATAGAGTTGTCAGGAAGTGGAATAGTCTGGCAAGTGGTGTAGTGGAGGCAGGAACCATACATAGTTTTAAGACGAGGTATGATAAAGCATATCGAGCAGGAATGAGAGGAGCTAGTAGCTGAGTTTCGACCACTGCAACCACAATTAGGTGAATTAGGTGAGTACACACACACACACACACACACACACACACACACACACACACACACACACACACACACACACACACACACATACACTCAAACCCAAAACTAATGCTCACATAAGCACACATGCAGTGAAGGAGGGGGGAGGAGGAGCAGAGGGGGATAGGTCCAACGCAGAGGCACGACAATGCCACCAAGAGTTACAGGAAAAAATAAGGGAGACAATGGCCATGTACAAATGAGATCCACAGACACAGAGGGAAAGGCAATAGGAGAAGAGGGAGAAGTCAGTGTTTATTCATGGGCTTCGGGAGAGTGAGGGGAGGTCACACAATGAAAGACAGCAGGAAGAAAAACAGGAGATTGAAAACATCATCAAAGAAATAAGTAAGGAGGACATGACTAGATAGTAAATTTTCAGAGAATAGGAGAGTGCTTGAAGGGGAGAAATCGGCCAGTCAAACTGATTTTCAAGAAAGAAACAGCGTGGAACAGGATCATACAAGAGAAACCATGACTGAAGGAATCATCAACATATAAGAGGGTGTTACTAGACCACGGCAGAACAAGAACAAAACGACAGCAGCTGATGGAGATGACACAGAAACAAAAATGTCTAGGAAGAGTGAAAAGGACAGAATCCACAGAGGACAACCAGAGCTAGGCAGAGCAACAAGCACAAGCACATACAGAACCACCATTAGAACCCACACAGCCAAACATGCTGTCCAAACACAAGCCACAATCCACACTTAAAGCCTCTACCCCACAATATGTTGTAGAATCCCACAGCACACTACCAGGCCCTCCACAGCCACAGACGCCCAGAACACAGTGTTGGAGAGGAAACTGAGGGTATGCTACACCAACGCTGGTGGAATAACGAATAAATGTTAAGAGTGGCATGAAAGAATCAAAGAGGCATCACCGGACATCATAGCTCTCACCGAAACCAAGCTCACAGGAATGATAACAGATACCACCTTTCCAACAGGATATCAGATCCTGAGGAAAGACAGGGAACAGAGGGGGTGGAAGAGTGGCACTGCTCATCAAAAACCAATGAGACTTTGACGAGCTGGAGAAAGGAGGCAAAGGAGAGGCAAGAGACTACATAATAGGAACACTTCAGTCTGGAGGTCCCAAGGTGGTAACTGAAGTGATGTATAACCCACCACAGAACAGCAGGAGGCCAAGGTAAGAGTATGATGAGAGTAACAGAGCGATGGTTGGCACACTGGCTGAAGTGGCCAGAAGGGCTCATGTGAGAAGGGTAAAGCTTCTGATTGTGGGTGACTTCAGTCACAAAGAATTTGACTGGCAGAACCTAGAGCCACATGGGGGTCCAGAAACGTGGAAGGCTAAGATGATGGAGGTGGTACTGGAAAACCTCATGTATCAACACGTAAGGGATACTGGGAGAAAAAGAGAGGATGAACCAGCAAGATAGGACCAAGAATTCGCCTTAAGCAGTGCAGATACTGATGACATCACATATGAAAGGTCCCTCGTGGCCAGTGACCACGTGGTTCTAAGCTTCGCATACATAAGAGAGTTGCAAGTGGAGAGGGAAGCAGGAAAAGCAGGACGAATGAAGCCAAATTACAAGAGAGGGAACTATATAGGCATGAAGAATTTCCTGCATGAGGTTCAGTGGGACAGAGAACTGGCAGGGAAGTCAGTAAACGATATGGTGGAATATGTGACAACAATATGCAAGGAAGCTGAGGAGAGGTTCGTACCGAAGGGTAACAGAAACAATGAGAAGGCCAGGATGAGTCCTTGGTTCACCCAAGGGTGTAGAGGGGAAAAAACCAAGTGTGCTAGAGAATGGAAGAAGTATAGAAGGCAAAAGATCCAGTAGACTAAGGAGAGCAGGCTCAGAGCCAGAAATAATATAGAAGCGAAAACCAAATCTGACCCGAAGCTGTTGTACAGCCACATTAGAGAGAGGGGGGGGGGTAGATTACATTTTCTTGGACTGTAAGAAGGCCTCTGACTAAGTTTCACACAAGAGATTAGTGCAAAAGCTAGAGGACCAGGCAGGTATAACGTGGAAGGCACTGCAGTGGATCAGAGAATACCTGATGGGAAGGTATCAGCGAGTCATAGTACGTTATGAGGTGTCAGAGTGGGTGCCTGTGACGAGCGAGGTTCCACAGGAGTCAGTCCTAGAACCAGTGCTGTTTCTAGTATATGTGAACGACCTGACGGAAGGAATAGACTCAGAAGTGTCCCTGTTTGCAGACGACGTGAAGTTAATGAGGAGAATTCAGGAGGGCAAGACAGGGCTGTGCAAGAATGGTATATAATACCTACAAGATGAAATTAAGACACATGTGCAACATCTGGGTATCTTTATTGTAGACGTTTCGCCATCCAGTGGCTTTATCAATACAAATTCTAGGACATAACTAGAAGACAGTAGGACTATATACAGAAGATGAGGTAATCAGTCCCTCAACCTAGGAGTAGGTGCGAAGAGCACCGTAGTAGTGGAGATTCTGAAGCAGAAGCAAGGAGCCTGGCGCTTATATAGTAACGTCAGGTGTAGCAGACAAGGGCATAGTCACTGGTAGGCGGGATTCCCCAGTGGAAGTAGGTCCTTCCCAAAGAGATGGGTTAGTTGTAGTAGTAGTTGTCGTAGTCGTGAAGGTTATGTACATGTCCTCAGAATCAAGATTCCATGATATCGTCGGTATTATATACCATTCTTACACAACTTGTCAGACACTGCAACATCATGGAATCTTGATTCTGAGGACACGTACATAACCTTCACGGCTACGACAACTACTACTACTACTACTACTAACCCATCTCTTTGGAAAGGACCTACTTCCACTGGCGAATCCCGCCTACCAGTGACTATGCCCTCTATTGAGAAGGAAGGAATAGGACTGGGAAAGGAAGCTAGGAGAGCTTGTCAATAAAATGGAGAAGAGGATGGATGGAGAGAGCAAAAGTGAAAGCTGCAAGTCAAAGCTGCAGAAGCAAGTCTACAAAATTTAGATGAACTGAAAATGCTGAAGCAAAATATGAAGCCAAAGAATGGAAGGGGCGTGCCATCAGGGGCAGGCTCACCAATATCCAGCGAGGGGGACTGAAGGAAAGGAAGGAGTTAAGTCCTATGTTGAAGCCCTATCAGGCCACCGGGAAATGTCAAGGAATGAAAGTGGCATGGTGCTGGCCACAGGGACAACAGTGAGGGAGTGGGTAGGTAGAGAAGGTGATAGGCCCCCTGCAGAGGTGTGGCCAGGCCACCGAGAGATCCAAAAAAATGATAAGGGAAGCAGCAATGGCTATGCTTAGATGAGACCCAGAGATGCAGAGGGAATAACAATGTGAGAAGAAGAGGTTGGCTTTTATTCATGGGCTTCAGGAGATCGAAGGGAGGACATATGAAGAAAGACAACTGGAAGAGAAAAAAGAAATTGAAAATATCATCAGACAAACAAGAGAGGATGACATGACTGAGTGGATAAATTTTCAGATAATAGGAGGATACTTGAGGGGAAAAATTGGACAGGTAAATTGATTTCCAAGACAGAAATGGTGTGGAACAACATCATCCAGAAGAAACCAAGGCTAACAGAAACAGCATAATACCAGAGGGAGTACCTAGATCAGACAGAATGAGAACAGAATGACAGAAACTGATAGAAAGGATACAAAGACGATAGGGACTAGAAAGAGAGACAAGGCTAGAGTCAGGAGAGGATATCCAGAGTCAGGAGGAGCAGAACTCACAACCACACACTGAACAACTCACTGGACCCCGCAACCAAACATAGTATCGCAACACAAACCACATTCCACACTCACAGACCCCACCCCACCTTACACAGTAGACTACCATAAAACCCTACCAGGGCTTCCAATCCCTCAACCCCTACAAACCTCGCAGCATACAGTGTTGGAAAAGAAGCAAAAGGCCAAATCATGAATATGATGAGAGCAATAGAACAATGGCTGATATACTAGCTGAGATGGCAAGAAGGGCCCACTTGGGCAGGGCAAAGTTACTAGTTGTGAGTTACTTCAGTCATAAGGAAATTGACTGGAAAAACCTGGAACTACATGGGGGCCCAGAAACACGGAGGGCTAAGATGATGGAGGTGGTACTGGAAAACCTCATGCATCAATACATTAGGGCCACTACTAGAGAAAGAGAGAGGAGAGGACGAACTGCAAGGCTGGACCTCATATTCACCTTAAGTAGTTCAGACATTGAGGACATCACATATGAACAGCCCCTTGAAGCTAGTGATCATGTGGTTCTGAGCTTCGAATACAGTACAGTTACAAGTGGAGAGGGAAGCAGGAAGAGTAGGACAAGAGAAGTCAAACTACATGATGTGCAAGAAAGGTATAAAATACCGACAATATGAAAGTTAAGACACATGTGCAACATCTGGTTATCTTTATTGTAGACGTTTTGCCATCCAGTGGCTTTATCAATACAGATTCTAGAACAAAATTAGAACACAATAGAACTATACTCAAAAGATGAGGTAATCAGTCCCTCGGCCTTGGAGTTAGTGTTCACAGCATCGTGGTGGAGGAGAATCTGGAGCAAAGGCAAGAAGACTGGCTGAGGGACTGATTACCTCATCTTTTGTATATAGTTCTACTGTCTTCTAATTTTGTCCTAGAATCTGGTCACAGACCGGGCCGCGGGGGCGTTGACCCCCGAAACTCTCTCCAGGTAAATCTCCAGGTAAGATGGCAAAGCGTCTACAATAAAGATATCCAGATGTTGCACATGTGTCTTAACTTTCAAACTACAAGAGGGGACTACACAGACATAAGGAATTTCCTGCTTAAGGTTCAGTAGGAAAGAGAACTGGTGAAAAAATCAGTAAATGAAATGATGGAACACGTGACAAGAAAATGCAAGGAGGAAGATGAGAGGTTCGTTCCCAAGGGTAACAAAAGTAATGAGAAGACCAGAACGAACTCTCGATTCACCTAAAGGTGCAGAGAGGCCAAAACTAGGTGGACTAGAAAATGGAAAACATATAGAAGACAAAGGACCCAGACAAGTAAAGAGATTAGTCGAAGAGCCAGAAGCGAATATGCACAAATAAGGAGAGAGGCATAGCATCAAAAGCCAAGTCTGACCTGAAGCTGTTATACAGCCACATCAGGAGGAAAATAACAGTCAAGAACCAGGTAGTCAGGGTGATGAAGGAAGGTGGGAAGTTCACAGGAAACAAACGAGAAGTATGTGAAGAGCTCAGTATAAGATTTAAGGAAGTGTTTTCAGTAAAAACAGAAAGGATTCTGGAAAGCCGGAATGGTGGGGTACACCAACCAGGATCGTAGTGGCGGTAGTCAACAATCCCCAACTAGCAAGAAAATAGTCGGTGATTGATGGTGAGTGAAGCTGTTAAGGAAGTACCAACACATGTATTGCGGAACCAGCCTTACTCTACAGTCCAGGGTTCCCCAAAGTGGTCAGCATCGACCCCTAAGGGTCCATGGGACTATCGAAGGGGTCGATAAATGGCTGGAGGTCAAAACGGGTGTCAGTACGTGGTTGAAGCTGGTTTCAGCCATGTAAATGTAGTTCTATGCAAGCAGAAGAACAGACTGAACCTGGAAAAGCGTGGTGGATTACGACCTAAACTCACCAGTCTCCAACCAAATATCAGTGCCCTTATTGACGTTCATCAGATGCACCATTCCCAGTAATGATATCAACAGTTTCAGTGAAAAAAAAGATATGTTAAATCTTACATTTCTCATAATTTAAATATTACCTAATTTTTATGATGTCATTATTATTCTTATTATTATTATTAGTAGTAGTAGTAGTAGTAGTAGTAGTATAGTAGTAGTAGTCGTAGCAGTAGTAGTAGTAGAAGCAGTAGTAGTAGTAGTAGTAGTAGTAGTAGTAGTAGTAGAAGCAGTAGTAGTAGTAGTATAGTAGTAGTAGTAGTATAGTAGTAGTAGTATAGTAGTAGTAGTAGCAGTAGTAGTAATATAGTAGTAGTAGTAGTAGCAGTAGTAGTAGTAGTATAGTAGTAGTAGTAGTATAGTAGTAGTAGTAGTAGTAGTAGTAGTAGTAGTAGTAGTAGTAGTAGCAGTAGTAATATAGTTGTAGTAGTAGTAGTAGCAGTAGTAGTAGTAGTAGTAATAGTATAGTAGTAGTAGTAGTAGCAGTAGTAGTAGTAGTAGTAGTAGTAGTAGTAGTAGTAGTAGTAGTAGTAGTAGCAGTAGTAGTAGTAGTAGTAGTAGCAGTAGTATAGTAGTAGTAGTATAGTAGTAGTAGTAGTAGTAATATAGTAGCAGTAGTAGTAGTAGTAGTATAGTAGTAGTAGTAGTAGTAGTAGTAGTAGTAGTAGTAGTAGTAGTAGTAGTAGTAGTATCTATAATTATTATACGCAGAACTATAAATTAAAGTATTATTTATTAAATTACTTTCATATAATAAATGTGTGAGAGTCGATGAAGAGTCAGAAACTTCCTGAAAGTGTCGATGAGGTGAAGAGTTTGGGAACCCCTGATCAACACAATTCATCGCTCATGAGTGAGCATCATCAAATCTCGAATATCCTCAGCACCGAGAGATACTTCATCTAAATGAAGGTTTGCTGTGTATTAAGTGACTACTTTACATGAGGAGTATGAGACAAGTCGTGTCACAGCGTCCACGACACCAGAGCCAAGTTACTGAAGTTATGGGAGACATCGGTTACTAGAGAAATACAGTAGTTTGGGAGAACTCTCAGCTGCATGATGCAGCAGATACATGGACAACTATCGTGATGCAGGTGGTGCTAGAGAAGTTCATGTGTTATCCCTGTCATGAACATTACAGGAGAGAGACAGACAGACAGACAGTAAGACAGACGAGACAGAGGTAACAGCACTTAGCTTGTAAAATAAAGGTAGGAAATCTTAACCTAACCTTGTAAAAACTGTTGTGTATATAAGACAGACAGACAGACAGACAGACAACAGACAGACAGAAAGGGAGAGAGAGAGAGAGAGAGAGAAAGAGAGAGAGAGAGAGAGAGAGAGAGAGAGAGAGAGAGAGAGAGAGAGAGAGAGAGAGAGAGAGAGAGAGAGAGAGAGAGAGAGAGAGAGAGAGAGAGAGAGAGAGAGAGAGAGAGAGAAGACGAGAAGTTTCACACTGAGGTCGGCTCAGCAGCAAATAACTGGTGGAATTCTGTCATCACAAGGGCTCCACAGATACAGCTCAAAACACTGTATTTAGAAACTCTAATACAATTCCTCTGACCACCACAGACTAAGCGAAGCCTTAAATCTGTTAACTCTTCTACACCTGACAGTATATTTGCCAGTTCATCTGACGTCACTGCTTCAGCACCTGACAGTACAAATAACATTACTGATCTAACACTTGCCAGCACACCTGCCAACCCTACTCCAATACCTGCCAGTACATCTGGCAGCAGTGCTGTATCTGCCAATACTGAGTCAGGATTTTCTCCACCAGAAATTGATGAAGTTAATAATCAGGTGAACAACATTGCACCTGAACAAGTGCTGCGCCAAAGTACAAACAGCAGGGACATATGTGACAGAACTGTACGAGGGCGTGGAAGATGAAGAGGACATATACAGCCGTCTCATCTTCCATCAACACAGTCCCAAGAAAACTCTCACCAGGCACATAATCATCTGGCTCACCACCAGCAGACTCTACGGATATATAAGCAGCGAAAAACAAGAGGTGCAGCAAATAGAAGTACATCCTCCCAGGCACCTAGGCAGTGCTCTTGCTGTCACCTGAGGGGGCACACCACTGACAACTGCCTGCAAGATACCAGGTGTAATTACTGCCACAAGAGGGGACATCAGGAGGACAAGTGTTTGAAGAAAAAGGAACTTTACAGACAGGACCACCTGTTTAGAGACCTGTTCTCGTAACAAACCAACAGGATCTCTGAATTGTTAAACACTCTCACACGTCACCCACCCAGCTACTCCTATCCCAGCCCAGCAGGTTGTTTTGTGCCTTACACACACACCCACTACCTCAAGCTGAACACAGTCATGAGGAGCCAGTCTATCAGCATCCTGTCGGCCAAAATTAGGGGATTCATTACCAATGTTGGAGAGTTCACGCACTGTTTCGTGAACATTCGACGTCCCGACGTTATAGCTGCTGTTGAAACATTTTTGAACGATAGAACTTAATATAAGAATTGCTGGCTACACCTCATGGATGAAAAGAGACAGGAAAGAAGAAGGAAGAGGTGCTGTTGTGTGCTTCTCTAAAAGTGTACATGTCAAGCCTATTTATGTCGCTATCCCTGCTCACCTAGAAATGATGGTCTATTACAACCCAGGAGTCCAAAAGGTCTGTTATCCTGGGTGTAAAGGGAGCAAAATAAACACAGCAGAAAAACTATTGACTTATATTATCCTTCACCAATTTAGAACAAAAGTATGTACACTATATACACTATGTACAACAATAGGTATTAGTGCACTCCACGGTAAGCAAAGCAGAATAGAAGTCACTAGAGAGCAGACCGTGCTTAAACCAGCTCTAGAATGGGAATAACAAGGGCAGACAGGTGAGTGGTACCCACATCACCTCTGTGATTGCCAAAACCATCTTCTCATTGGCTGGAACCTGGGTACTGATTGAACGACGGGGCCCTATTGTCAACACTTAGTCCCTGGTTCGCTGGTTGGGGGAGATAGCCTGTCAATGAGGGTGTGTGCATGCACAGAATAAAGATTAGGCACTCTTTGCATGCCACACCCCTACCCCGAGAGGGCTCAGGATTAGGCTCCCACCTCCCAGTGGTAACTGTGCTGCCATGGCACCAAATAATGGGACCGCCTTTCCTCTCAACCATCCAACTCTTAGATAGAGCTCAGCTTTTTTCGTGACAAAAAGCCAAACCCTAAACTCAGAGCGAGACAGCAGACAGTCGGGCTAACATAGATCCAAGACACGGGCGGACGGTAGCCCGCATCCTCTCACTAAAAAAGAACCCACACCAGGGGATAAAAAAAAAAAGAGCTTGAAAGGGGTTACCACAAGTAACCTAACATCCTAACCTAATATATAATTATAATAATATAGAGTAACATTGTTAGACTTTAGATAAAGAGTCTGCCAACATATTTTCTTTGCCGGCAATATATAAAATCTGAAAGAGTAGGGTTGCTGTCGTAGACTTCATCTCATGAGCCTCGTATTGTGGTTCTTAATGGCTTGGAGATATACTAGAGGGTTGTGATCACTGTAGACAGTGACCACCTGCGAAGTCTGGCCCATGTAAACATCAAAGTGCTCCAAAGCCAGTACCAGCGCGAGGGCTTCTTTTTCAATGGTAGAGTAAGCCCTCTCATGCGGCTGGAACTTGGCAGAGAAGAAGGCTACAGGCTGCAACTCCTCATACCCCTTTTGCAACAGTACTGCCCCAACCCCAGACTCACAAGCATCAACCTGTAATGAGAAAGGTTTGGAGAAGTCTGGAGACAGAAGAATGGGTGCAGTACACAATAATCTTTTTGCTTTATCAAAAGCACCTTGACACTCTGGGGTCTAATTAATGGGAACTTTGTGACTGGTAAGAGAGGTAAGAGGGGCTACAATATCTGAGAAATTCTTACAGAATCTTCTGTAAAATCCTATCATGCCTAGGAAACGTTGAAGACATTTCTTATCATGTGGAACTGGATAATCTTTAATGGCAAGAACTTTAGCAAATTTAGGAGCAACTTTGACACTACCTACTTCATGGCCTAGAAAAGTAACAGTAGCCCGGCCGAAGGAAGACTTAGATAAATTAACAGTTAAATGGGATCTCTGAAAGGTCTCAAAAAGAGCCTTAAGTCTAAATAGGTGCTGATCCCAAGTATCAGACACCACAACAATATCATCCAGGTACGCTGCCGTGCCTTCAAGTCCTCGAATAGCCTGATGGATAAGTTTCTGGAATGAAGAGGGGGAGTTTTTCATTCCGAAGGAGGTAACTGTATATTGATAATGACCTCCTGGAATTACGAAGGCAGAGATTTCCTTCGCCTTATCCGTCAAAAGTACCTGATAGTAACCTTTAAGGAGATCTAACTTGGACACAAAAGTAGCCTTACCCACAAAGTCAATTACGTCATCCAGACGAGGAAGAGGGTAAGCATCTGTGAATGTGACCTCATTCACCTTACGGTAGTCTGTACACATACGAAACCCTCCATCAGCTTTTTTAACAAGGATGCACGGTGACGCCCATGGACTAGATGACTCCTCCACTAACCCATGCTCTAACAGAAATTCTACCTCCTGCTGAAGTAGCTTCTGCTTTTCAGGATTAGCTCTGTAGGGGGAGAGTTTAATAGGTTTAGAGTTTCCCACATCTACGTCATGATAACCTAAAGTACATTTTTTCGGCACATCCGAAAAAATATCAGGGTAAGACTGTAGAAGCGCAGTTAAACTTGTTGCTTGAGTTTCAGATAGCCCCAAAATTAAAGGGCTAGGGTCGCTGAGGAGGACAGTTTGGAAGTTTGACAGTAATTTCAGAAATAGAGTGCAAAGAGTCAGAGTCGTCCTCAGAGGTAGAGGACAGAGTCATTACTGGGACTTTATCTGGTGTATGAAAATATTTTAATTGATTAGTGTGGTAAGTTTTAGTTTTTGAGGTCTTATCAAGGGGAGATACCACATAATTTACATCAGATAATTTACTTACAATTTGCATAGGTCCCGTAAATCTAGCTTTCAAGATGTGGCCAGGTATAGGTTCCTGCACCAACACCTTGTCTCCTGGATGAAAGGAGCGGAATTGTGCATTTCTGTCATACCTCTGTTTCATCTTATTTTGAGCTGCCTTTAGGTTAGCCTTGGCTAACTGACGTGCCACCTGCAACCTTGAAGACGGGTTGTAGAGTGTTGAGCTAACGTCTTCTCCCATCCATCCTTCTTTGAGCGCCCGAAGAGGACCTCGTACGTTGTGCCGAAAGATCAGCTCAAACGGACTATACCCGGTAGACTCCTGAAGAGTTTCTCTTATTGAAAACAGCAACAAAAGTAATGATTCATCCCAGTCTGTAGGAAAATGCATGCAAAAAGTTCTCATCATGGTTTTTAACGTCTGATGGAATCTTTCCAAGGAGCCTTGAGACTGAGGATGATCCCTAACCTAGTTAATTCTTCCCTAAATGCTTTGGCAGTGAAGTTAGTTCCTTGATCACTCTGAATAGATTTACGAATGCCAAAACAAGAAATAAATCTGGTTAAAGCTTTGAGAATAGCTTTAGTATTAATGCTGCGCATGGGAATTGCTTCAGGGTATCTAGTTACTCTATCCATGATGGTAAATAAATACTGATTTCCAGACTTTGACCTAGGTAGTGGATCTACACAGTCTATGATTAATTCTGCAAAAGGTTCTCCATCAGCAGGTATAGGCTGGAGAGGTGTAGGTTTAATAGGATGTCCAGGTTTCCCTACTTGTTGACGTTCTCGGCAACACCAGATATGATTCTTCACATCCTGCCTTAATTTTGGCGAATAGAATTCTTTTGTGATTCTAAATAATGTTTTAGTAATTCCTAGGTGACCTCCTGATGAAGTATTATGAGCTATATTCAATATTTGAGGTCTAAACTTTGTTGGAACTACTAACCTGTCTGACAGTTGCCGGCCCTCTATCTCCTTACCAGTCTCAGTGCAAATCAAATGGTCGTTTTTAAGTTTATACTTGACCGGGTGATCCAAAGAGGATTTACCCATGGCTGCCTGAAATGCAAAATTCAAAGAAGGGTCCTTTTGTTGTTCCTCCTGGAAGGACAGTCGCTCACGCATGGAAACAGAGATATCTGACAATCCTGCAACCTTGGAATAGGAAGGCTTGATTTGGGTCTGTTCACTTGATCTGCGAGGCCCTGGCCAGTTTTCCTCGTAAAACAAATTGGCTATTTCGAGATCGGAGTCGTCCAAGGATAGGTCAGCATTCTCGCCAGACAACCCTTGGGATGTTGCCCGAGTTATGGTCAACACCGAAGAAGAATTAATCATTATGGATTCAGGACATACACTAGCAGTGGTAATGTTATTACCCAGTAATAACATGGCATCTTTCATGGGGAATCCCTCGGATGCACCCACAGTCAAGTATCCAGTGTAAAATTTTGCACTGTACATAAATTCTATGCAAGGGGACAGAATATATAGCTCCTCCAAATGCTTCCAACAAAACAGAGGAATTTAAGGTGTTCTTTGAAAGGGGTAATATTCCCTCTCTTATAAGTGAGCAATATGCTCCAGTATCTCTAAAGGTTCTGACTTCAGTTGTTTTTTAGTTTTCCTGAATGGAAATAAGACTCTGACAGTAATAAGAGGCCATCCCTTTCTCTACTTCTTTCAGGGACATGTTACTAGGGATATTATTGATTTTCCCAATAGGTTGGGGTTTGTGGGGGCAGTTGGGACGGATGTGACCTACTTTGTTACACAGGAAGCAGACGACAGGCTTGCCCTTATCTCCCTGCTGACGTTGCAACTGGTGTTGCTCTGGCTGGCGTCTCTCTGGATACTGTTGTCGAGTTACACCATGTTGAGTGGTTTGTCTCTCATCAGGTGGACCATAAGTTGAGAAGCGAGGCTCACCAGGTGACTTAGTTGGCTAACGTAGACGTTCTCCCTCCGGCTGGCACTTCATCCTCCAAGATTGACGATCTCTGCTCATGCCAGGCTGTTGAAAAGAGAGACGGGACCGCTCGGACAAGGAGCGGTTAGTTTCAAAAGTATCAGCCAACCTGGCTGTCTCCAATGCAGTGGTTAAGTCACGATCCTGCAGAAAGACTCTAACCTCTGGTCCCACAGACTCCAGCAGGTTGTCAACCAGAATAAGCTGCACAAGATCATCGAAGGTAGCAACACCACTTGTTTTATACCAGCTGGTAAAAGCTTTAGTCTGCTGTCACACAAAATCAACCAGGGATTGACCAAGCTGTCGTCTGCCTAACTTGAAGAGTTTCCTATACTTAGCTGGGATACATGTATATGCTCTTTGGTCTTCACCACTTTATAATCGGAAAAATCAGTGTCATTTAACACTGGCGTAAATTCCTGTGCCTTACCAAACAATGCTGTGTGAACCAACGATGCCCAATGCTGTTCCGGCCACCTCAAGGCTCTAGTTTGATTTTCGAAAGCTTCGTTCTGGTTCGGCCTCATTGAAGCGGGGAACAAGCTGTACTGCTTTCTGTAAACTAAAGTCATTTACAAGTTGCGAAAAGTGCCTTCTTACTTTTTACCTATCAAACTCTTCCTTGGCAAATGGCCTCTGTTCCCTAGGCTGCTCAAGATTGATTTTTGCCAGCTCAAGTGTCAACGCCGCTGATTCACCTTGAGACAACCCTGCTGCACTAGACTGACGATTTTGCTCCATTGATGTATCATCTTCCTCCTCCAAGAACATCGGAGTTTTATTCCTGGCTCCCATAGAGGGAGGAGTCTGATGTGCCATCTCCTCTTCCCGAAGTTTGTCGGTGATCAGTGAACGCAGTTGCGCAGCTGTGAGAGTGCGTTCGTAATCAATGCCAATGAAACGAGCAATTTGCCAACAACGCTGTAAGGACAATTTAGGCAAGTTAAATAAAGTATATGCAGACACCAGACGTCTGACTCGTCTAGGTGGCATACCCCAATGTATAAGCTATTTGCTATGCACAGTACGATTGCAGAATACCCGTACCCCAATGTAACACGTTATTTGCAGAACACGCTTAGCTATGCACTACCCCATCGTTAACCCTTAGCACCTGGTTCGCTGGTTGGGGGAGATACCGTGTCAATGAGGGTGTGTACATGCGCCGAATAAAGGTTACGGACTCTTTGCATGCCACATGGTCTTTAATCTATGTATAAACATTAGTACTTCTGCACTAGTATGTGCAATGTACAGGCCTCAGCGGCAACATGCAGACCCCATTAACCTCCTAATGGAAAATGTGGACTCCCTTTTGCTTCAACACAAATGTCAACATAATATAATTGTTGGTGACCTCAACCAACAGAGGGACTTTGATGACCTTCTGGCTCCTCTCTTGACCCAGTAGTGAGTGATCTGGCAGAAGGTATAGTCACTTGTCAACCCCTCGGCTATGTCTGACCACAAGGTTGTTTTTACGACACTGAAGATCCCAACAGAACGAGCCGAGGAATCTATACGTACAACCTGGCTGTGGGAAAGATAAAACTGGCCAGACATTTGCTCTGAGCTGGCCACCTCCGATTGGAATACTCTTCTCCAAGGTGACTTCGACAACCAAGTGAAAGCCTTCACTGGACACATCCTTAATCTACAATAAGAGCACATCCCTCGCTGGCAGTATGTAACGAAGCCTACAGATCAGCCTTCGATCGACTTTCATTGTAGGGAGGCTGCTACTGCTAAGTACAAAGCTTGAAAGAGGTATAAGAGACATCTCACTACCTGCATAGACAAGCCTGTAGGCATATGAGTGAAGTTCGAAAGTGAGCCATTTCTAAATGGGACGCTAACACAAAAAGAAAGCAGGCATCAGGTAGAGTGGGCTCCAAAACCTGGTGGTCCTTGGTCAAGGACAGGCAAGGTTATTTGCCTGATGAACTTATTCCACCTCTAAATCGACAGGATGGGACAACCTCTAATAGTAGTCAGTAGAGAGCTGACTTATTTGCCGAACACTTTGCTGCCAAAATGCAAGTTCCTGATCCAGCTAGGGGCCTTCCTTGGCTAGCTGCAAGAACTGTGTCAAACCTGTCAGTGGTGAAATTAAGGCAGGAAAATGTATATCTTCTCTTCAATCGCTGAACCAAGAAAAGGCTGTGGGCAAAGACAAGCTGAGCTCAAGACTGCTGAGTAGATATGGAGACTAGCTAGCAGCACCTCTAACTCTATCAGCACTGCCTAGCACAGTGTAAATGGCCTTTTCTGTGAGAAGAGGCAAATATAGTCCCTGTTCACGAAAAGAAGAGCAGAACAGAATCAGCAACTACAGACCAGTGTCACTCCAGTCGAACATTGACAAGATCCTTGAGACAATAATCTCACGGCAGATGACAGTTTTTCGACTACCACTCACTTCTTTGTGACCGTCGATATGGCTTCAGAAAAGGTTACTCTGCTGCGGATCTGTTGTTAAACCTCTCCACTAAATGGCACCAGTCACTGGATGAATCCAAAGTCAGCTGTGTAGTAGCACTGGATATTGCTGTGCTTTCCACCGAGGATGACACCAGGGACTCTTGGCAAAACTGCAAGCACCAGAATTGCAGGGCTCAGTGATTACCTTCAAGGTAGATCTCTAAGAGTAGTTGTCAGTAGGGCAAGATCAGCAAGATATACTATTGGGGCAAGTGTTCCACAGAGAAGTGTGGTTGGGCCATTGTTAAGGAATGTCTACTTTAATGACCTTCTTCATCTCATCCCAGAATCCCATGCATATGCAAACGACTGTACTCTGATATTTACTTATCCAAGAGAGGAAAGGCTAGCTGCTATCAGTCTAGGGAAACCGATGGCAGGTAATATTTGTTCCTGAGAAAATATAAATGATGATGGTCTCTAGGCACCATGATGGTAATGCCAGAGCAGTAGTAGGTATGATTGGGAGAGTGTTAGTAACTGGGGACGAAGTTGATATCCTTGGGGTGAAATCTGACTCCAAACTGACCATGAAGAAACACGCTGTAAATCGTGCAAACAAAGTGGCCAGGAAGCTTAAAGCACTGCTAGACAGTAAAGGTTGCAAGATTCTCTACGAGGCACAAGTACGCTCACACCTTAAGTATGTTCCTCTTTCTTGGGTTGCCTGCCCTCCATCTCATCTGCGATTTCTTGACAAAGTAGAGAACAGAGCATCTCTCGTTCGGACCCAGCCTGGATAGATTTGCCGTTTCAGCAGAGTCTTCAACGCCAAGGCACTGCGGGCCGCCTTACTAGGCCAATATTTTCAAAGTACTACACTTGGCTCCACTCCGACGACAGCGAGAAGTGAGCTTCTACACAACAAGACGGGCAGCAATCAGCAACTTCACTCTGACTGTATCCTTCTCCAGAACTTTAGCTACATCTGAAATCATTTATTCCCAGGACGACTCGCGTCTGGAACATGATCGTTCTGCATAATGATATCTACGAAATAAAGTCAGTTGATCAAATGAAACTGCTTGCCCACAGATAGCTCCAACTTCATCCTGTTCCCTAATTGCATGTCTCATAATAACAAAAAGACTTTTAAATGCGCTGATGTAGGTAACAGCTCTTAGTTTGTAAATGAAGTTAAGAATCCTTACCCTAACCTTGTTAAACCCTGTGAAAAAAGAAGAGTGAGAGAGAGAGAGAGAAAATAAGAGAGAGATGTGGGGGAACACACCTGAGAGACTGGAGCTGGTCTTCACCTTGGATGAACCACATAAATCAGAGGTAATACATGACCCTCACATTCTTGGCCTCAGAAATTGTTGTGACGAAGTAATTCCTTTGTGAATTCCAGGAGTCTTCCTCCGTTCCTTTGCCCTGTGCTGCCTTCCTCTCTTCCCCTCCCCTGTGCTGCCTTCCTTTGTTCCCCTCCCCTGTGCTGCCTTCCTCTGTTCCCCTGCCCTATGCTGCCTTCCTCTGTTCCCCTGCCCTGTGCTGCCTTCCTCTGTTCCCCTGCCCTGTGCTCCCTTCCTCTGTTCCCCTGCACTGTGCTGCCTTCCTCTGTTCCCCTGCCCTGTGCTGCCTTCCTCTGTTCCCCTGCACTGTGCTGCCTTCCTCTGTTCCCCTGCACTGTGCTGCCTTCCTCTGTTCCCCTGTCCTGTGCTGCCTTCCTCTGTTCCCCTGCCCTGTGCTGCCTTCCTCTGTTCCCCTGCCCTGTGCTGCCTTCCTCTGTTCCCCTGCACTGTGCTGCCTTCCTCTGTTCCCCTGCCCTGTGCTGCCTTCCTCTGTTCCCCTGTCCTGTGCTGCCTTCCTCTGTTCCCCTCCCCTGTGCTGCCTTCCTCTGTTCCCCTGCCCTGTGCTGCCTTCCTCTGTTCCCCTGCCCTGTGCTGCCTTCCTCTGTTCCCCTGTCCTGTGCTGCCTTCCTCTGTTCCCCTGCCCTGTGCTGCCTTCCTCTGTTCCCCTGTCCTGTGCTGTTTTCCTCTCATTCCCTGCCCTATGCTGCCTTCCTCTGTTCCCCTGCCCTGTGCTGCCTTCCTCTCTTCCCCTGCCTTGTGCTGCCTTCATTTGTTACCCTGCTCTGTGCTGCCTTCCTCTGTTCCCCTGCCCTGTGCTGATTTTCTCTACTCCACTGCCTTGTGCTGCCTTTCTCTGTTCCCCTGCCCTGTGCTGTTTTCCTCTCCTTCCCTGCCCTATGCTGCCTTCCTCTGTTCCCCTGCCCTGTGCTGCCTTCCTCTGTTCCCCTGCCCTGTGCAGCCTTCCTCTGTTTCCCTGCCTTGTACTGTCTTCCTCTGTTCCCCTGCCCTGTGCTGCTTCCTCTGTCCCCCTGCCTTGTGCTGCCTTCCTCTGTTCCCCTGCCCTGTGCTGCCTTCTTCTGTTCCCCTGCCCTGTGCTGTCTTCCTCTGCTTCCCTGCCCTGTGCTGCCTTCCTCTGTTCCCCTGCTCTGTGCTGTCTTCCTTTGTTCCCCTGCCCTGTGCTGCCTTCTTCTGTTCCCCTGCCTTGTGCTGCCTTCCTCTGTTCCCCTGCCCTGTGCTGACTTCCTCTGTTCCCCTGCCCTGTGCTGCCTTCCTCTGTTACCCTGCTCTGTGCTGCCTTCCTCTGTTCCCCTGCCCTGTGCTGATTTTCTCTACTCCACTGCCTTGTGCTGCCTTTCTCTGTTCCCTTGCTCTGTGCTGCCTTCCTCTGTTCCCCTGCCCTGTGCTGCCTTCCTCTGCTCCCCTGCCCTGTGCTGCCTTAACTAGGTAGGAGGAGAGACTGCAAGGGAAGAAGGATAGACATGAAAAGGGAAAAGGAAGCGGTTACGAGTGAGAAATAGAGAGCGAGTTAGAGAGACAAGCGCAAACCAAACCATACCCCGGCCGGGATTGAACCCACGGTCAGAGAGTCTCAAAACTCCAGCCCGTCGCGTCAGAGACTCTCTGACCGCGGGTTCAATCCCGGCCGGGGTATGGTTTGTTTGCAATCGTGTCATTACGATTTCGTGAGTCATGTAGACAAGCGCACACACACACACACACACACACATACACACACACACACACACACACACACACACACACACACACATACACACACATACACACACATACTCATATACACAGTCACACACACACACACATACACACACACACACACACACACACACACACACACACACACACACACACATACACTCACACGCACACACACACACACGCACACACACACACACACACACACACACACACACATACACACACACACTCACTCAGACAGACAGGGGCAGACAGACGGACAGACTGACCGACAGAAAGAGACAGATAGACAGTGGGGTGAGCTGGGGGACGGAGTGGGACGGGGGCAGCGAAAGGGAAGTTAACAATAGATAAGGTTATAATAAAGGAGAGTAGCCACGGCTATCAGCTGGTACTGGAAAAGTACCAGCTGTACACCAGCTGGTATTCTGCTTCTTTAACTAACCACCACTCTGATAACACCACCACCACCAACAAGAACAACAACAATAATAATAATAATAATAATAATAATAATAATAATAATAATAATAATAATAATAATAATAATAATAATAATAATAATTATAATAATAATTAGTAGTAGTAGCAACAGCAGTAGTTGTAGTAGTAATAGTTGTAGCAACTATAGTAGTAGTAATAGTGTAATAATATTAGTATTACAAAAGAATAACAAAAAATAATAATAATAATAATAATAATAATAATAATAATAATAATAATAATAATAATAATAATAATAATATTAATAATAATAATAATAATAAGCCTAGCAACAGTCTCTGTGTTGGAAAGTTTGAGAGAAATGTTGCAGTGTCTGTCTCTCCCACTACTCTCTCTCTCTGTATTTAATAACTCTCTCACTCTCTCGGACATTATTATTCTCCATCTATGAACGCTTGGTAAGAGAGAGACCTTTACTGACCTCAACTGGTAATGACCACAGAGATTCCAGACCTTGATGGGGAATACCGTAAGGTTACCAGACCTTGATGGGGGACTACCGTAGAGTTCTCCGTACGTACACCTTGTCACATTATGACTTGCGTAGCCATCGTGTTTGAATTCTAGTGGGTATATGTGACTCTAGTAAGGTCGTCGATGACAGTGATAGTGATGAGTGAACCATGCTAGCTAACCCTTTAGCTTACACAATGCCAGCAAGTTATCCAGGACTTCAGGAGTCATCACAATAGTGTGATGGAAATAAATGGTATAAAATACCGACACAATGGAAATATAAACACAAATGCAGTATAATGTGATCCTTTATTGACTACGTTTCGCCCACACAGTGGGCTTTTTCAAGTCACAAACAGAACTACCTTCCACCCCAGGTAGTTCTGTTTGTGACTTGAAAAAGCCCACTGTGTGGGCGAAACGTAGTCAATAAAGGATCACATTATACTGCATTTGTGTTTATATTTCCACAATAGTGTGATGCATCCCTTGTAATGTTCTCTTTCCCCGAGATATTCCCGCTAACCTCATCATCGTTTGTAGGTATCAGTATATATACTCCTCATTCTAATATATTTTTCTGCTAGCTGAATAAATCCCAGCACGTGGGCAAAATGTGGTTATAAAGGTATCTTCTGCATCTAAGTAACATATACTTTAAAAAATAATATTTCCACTCTAACAAATCGTATATTAAAACTCCCCAGTTTTCATTGTTCTTAGTTTATCTCATTTATCGAAGTTTAAGGCCATTATCAAAACAATTCAGCTTGAAAAAAAAAAGAAAAATTACTTTTCCAGATATAAATTTTTTTTATTTTTTTCTCTCACCTTTAACAGGTTTGAACGCAAAATCCGACCATCTTTACCCGGAATATGCACAATGTACGGACTTTCGAAAAGAATTTCTAAATTCTGTGCAAACTTTCCAATCGCACGTCAGGCATTTTCAAGGTGTGTGGGCGCCTTCCAGATGCTCTCCACCTGGAGTACACCCATGACACATATTTCCAGTGCTTCAACATGTGGAGCTGGGGCGGTTGGCTGCATCACACACTCAGGAATTTCAGAAAAATGGCGACATATGGAGCAAGTGACGGTATCCTTTATTACTCTCATGCCGAGTCTTGCACAGCCTAGAGTTATATTGTATTTTCTCTAAGTAAGAACATAAGAACATAAGAAAGAAGGAACACTGCAGCAGGCCTACTGGCCTATGCGAGGCAGGTCCAATTCTCCCACTGACCTACTGAGGTCAGACACGTCACTTAATTAAGGGAGGAGGACGGCATCCGCCCTAGTAGCAAAAGCTAGTCAGGTCCAACTCACACCCACCCACACCCACTCATGTATTTATCCAACCTATTTTTAAAACTACACATCATAGCTTCTATGACGGTACTCGGGAGTTTGTTCCACTTATCCACAACTCGGTTACCAAACCAGTGCTTTCCTATATCCTTCCTTAATCAGAATTTTTCCAATTTAAAACCATTACTGCGAGTCCTGTCTATGTTAGATATTTTTAGCACGCTATTTATATCCCCTTTATTAATTCCTGTCTGGTGTCTCTCTGTGCGATTTCCGTACATAATCTTTGTAGCGCTATTGGTCTCGGTCTTATTGTCGACATTTTGCAGACATTGAAGACTAAGATGAGAAACAAGACTTGTATTTGTTCAAGCTTTCATGGAAAAAGTGCGATGTGAGATTGTGTTATCACCTCTGGCCCTCGAGAACGAGTGTTCAGCGGAGATGAGGAAAAAACTGTAAACAAACCATACCACGGGCGGGGGAAAGAACCCGCGATCAGAGAGCCTCAAAACTCCAGACCGTCGCGTTAGCCACTGGACTAGCTAGCCACAATAAGATTCGTCCAACTAGGTATATTTCTACACCATAGGAAGGTTAGCATAGGCACCACTGTGACCACAAATGCTAGAGTTCGTCACGGCCACGCTAGCTGGAGATTCGTCTGTAAAAACTTGCATTTGTGGTCACAGTGGTGCATATGCTAACCTTCCTATGGTGTAGAAATATACCTAGTTGGACAAATCTTATTGTGGCTAGGTGGTCCAGTGGCTAACGCGACGGTCTGGAGTTTTGAGGCTCTCTGATCGCGGGTTCTATCCCCGCCCGTGGTATGGTTTGTTTGCAATCGTGTCATTACGATTTCGTGAGTCAAAAAACTGTAAGAGCTACTGTTGGAGAGAGAGAAGTCACGGGTGACACGCTCCAGTCACGGGTGACACTACAGTCACGGGTGACACTCTCCAGTCACGGGTGAAGCTACAGTCACAGGTGACACGCTACAGTCACGGGTGACACACTACAGTCACGGGTGACACGCTACAGTCACGGATGACGCTATAGTCACGGGTGACACCCCTGAAAATTCTTCAAAGGAATTTACCCAAAGAAATAGTAAAGGAATGTTCAAACTACTGTCACTTGAAGAGACATTAACAGTGCTCTTGACAGAATGTCTATGCCGGGGAGTCACTGTCTGAGTCGGACTTGTCAGAGGCACTCATGGCAAGCGACATGTGCTTTCTCGTATTGTTTTCCTCATATGAGAAGCCAGTGATTGTCTTCCTGTCTGTTACTGAGTCATTGCTCCAGCAACTTGTGTTGTGGCTCGTCTGACCCACAAGATATACATTGAAAACGACGATTTTCTCGTCTCATTGTCTCGTGTTGCGGCACCTTTTCTTCTAAGTATCTCGCTTAGAACTTCCTTCATCGCCTGGAATAAAAGTCGTTTTGAAGGCTCACACGTCTAAGCAAAGGGACATGAGGGTAAAGAAGCGACGGACACTTCAGGAAGAGCCAGACGCTCTTCGTATTCTCTTCAGGACGTCGTTGTTCTTGATGCTTGGGAAAGGTTTCGCTCCCAGCATTAGTATTTCCTGCATGTTTCCTGACATACTAGCTTCTGTCTTATAAGTTAGTCCCTGAGCAGGAGTCAGCATACACTCCTGACACACTAGCCTCTGCCTTATAAGCTAGTCCCTGAGCAGGAGTCAGCATACACTTCCGCCAGACTGGTAAACTGGTGAGCCTCTAAGCAGAACATGATTGACAATTCTGCCATGTATGGCAATTATGGGGATAATGGTGGAATTGACACCCAAAAGGCATACCTCTATGAAGCTGAGGATGACAAATGTCGGTATAACCCACACAAGTCTGGTTCTGAAGACACTGGCTTTGTGGCTTTGTTTGATTCGTGAGAGTACACCGACACGTTCCTAGCAGTATGTTTCTGGGAACATACTATTGGCTTTCCAAGTAGAGAGTTGGAAGGCGAAGAGCATTAGTGTTCAGGTTGAAGACGTCTGTTGTTCTAAAGGTCTTGATGGCGACCAGCACAGTAGAGTCGTCCTGCGACTGATACACCTCACTGAGTATCACTGAACAAGACAGCCTCCGATGATTTCTCCGATGTCCAGACTTTAGCCTTGCAGCTCGTAATTTTCGGAGTAGAGTAGTCGCCCTCATCATCGACAATTTCGGCATATTCTTCAGAGGTGCCGCCGCCGCCTCCGTCTCTCTTGTCATCTCTTCCGGTTTTCGAGCTGTGTCGCGAGCTCCTGCTGCCGGACCTACTCACCTTAGTGTTCCAGAGGGAAGTGCGGCTGTTTTGTCGACTTGGCAACATAGGTCTGAGGTCGGTACGGGACTCGGGATTGGCGACGCTGCGACAGGTGACGCTCAGGGCTTCTGCCGTTCCCACTACATTGAACTGAACGACAGTCTTGTGGTAGATAGCACGAATGTTTAGTTCGACTTAGTAGGCAGAGTTTTACCACTTAAGGTATATCATGCTTTAAACTGAGTTTTTATGCGGTCTTTATTTTGTTTAATTCTGGAAATTAATTGACATGGTCGTACTTGTGTCTAATACAGTTTAATAAGTACAGAACTCACTCCATATTTGTGAAAAGATGGAGAGTTGTTTTGACAGCTAAATGGCTGTACTATTAGTACCAGTATAAATTTTGTGCTAAAAACATTTCTTTAAAGAACTATTTAAAAATTATATTTAAATAATCTAACAAGTGAAAATGGAAAGTTATTTATAAAATGAATTTTTCATGCGACCTAGATTTGTCCTATTCCAAATATTATGCAAACTTATGTGATTACCTATACATTGTCAGGAAAATACATTGAGTAACCAGTGTGGCTTTATTACTGCCGCCTCATACACTCTGGTGTAGGAAAACTAATGTTAAAGCTTTTACTTACACTACAGATGTATTTGAAGTTGTCCACAAGTATGTAGGTTTCTGAAGACATATTCTTGTTAACAAGACAAGTGTCTGTTTCAGTGTTGACAATGTTTTACTCTAAGAGGAATAGAATAGCAATTAGTAATCTAATTTTCTATTTCTTATTTGTTCATTTGCCGCAGTGAGTACACTGCTAAAAACTTAAATTTTTGAAGGCATTATACTTCATTAGCAAAAGATTTTCTGCCTAACTGAAGTACCATGTTTCAATTAGACATACAGAATTGAAGCAATGTAGTCCATTGTTTTCTAGTCTGTGACCGAAATTTTATCTAAATTTGGTTACTTACTAAATAATTAACTGGCAATTGTTATGCAAATTGTTTGGTAGTGAATCAAATAAGGTAATGCATAGATGGTTAATATTTTTTTTTTTTGCTAGACTAAAATTTTTATCCATGATTATTACGTTCATTTCTGGGTTTTGAGAATCCCGTCTATAAATGTATGTAACTCATTCCTTCAGTTTTAACAGTGTATGTCTAGATGTATTGGAGTGTCCCAACGAACCTTGTGAAAGAGTGTTGAGTTACGATGCCACAAGTTGTAGATTACGCAGCTGTCATTGCATCTTTGGCCACTCCTCCACAAGCTCCGTGGACGTTACATTCTCATAATTAAAGTTCCTGGTGCGACCTGCGGTCGTGTGGGGGGGGTGTTACGAGAGTTATCAGAACTCCAACAGCAACAAGGTTTTAGTACTGTAAATATAACCTTCTATAACCAAAGACTTTTTTAATAACCTTCTTTCTTTCTGTAGGATGACCAAAACTCAAGTAAAGTCCGTGTCTTTAATAACAATAAAACTTAGACAGGATCTTCATATCTCTTTGAACCATAGTATTAATATAGAGCAATAAAATTACTTATCTTTTTCCTTTATACATAAAGGATACAATTACATATACGCAGCTATTGTTACGACATAAGAGTTTACTAGGAAGACATAATTCCCAGTAGTAGAGTTAGGCAATGAATACATGGCATGAAGTAATTGATACTTGCTAACATAACCCTTTTACTTTTCTTAACCTTTTATTACCAATTTTCAAGCTATATAATCAACTGCAACTTTAATATTATCCTGTGTACCATCTTACTATCATATTATAACCAAGTCATTGCCATTTTTTTTTTTTATTATTATTTTTTATTTTTTTTTTTTTGCTACCTTAACTTGTGTATTTTGTCTTATCAATTTAAATTTAATTATACTCTAGTTCTTGTTAACAACTTATATTAGACCTTAGTGCAATTACAATGAGAGTCTTGTGCTATTTTAAATTAGAATTTTTTATATAATTAGATTAAACCTAGTTGTACTATAGCTCATTCTAGCTCAATGCATAGACAACACCAAATTCATTATATTAGATCTTAGTGCAATTACAAGTGAGAGTCTGGTGCTATTTTTAATTTGTATTTTTATATTTTTAGTTTATAGTACTTAGTTGTACTTTAGCTCATTCTAGCACAACACATAGACAATATCAATTTCATTATGTTTATTAGTGACTATACTCTATATGACCAAAGTGCTTTAGCTATTTACTTGTCCAAACTTCTCACTACTATAGATATCAGTACTAGAACTAAACACACAATTCAGGATATAAATAACCACAATTTAAACCTAGAAGATGAATGATCACGTCGACCCTGATATAAACCTCCATAATCTAACAACCAATCAAAACCTACTGGAAAGTAACTTCCTTTATTACACAGCATCACAAGCCAGCACTATCCTAAACAATGCTAAAAGTCTATCAGTTCTTAACTACAACATCAGGTCCTAAAGCAAACACTATGATGACCTCCTGGCACTCCTTGAGTCGCTGAAGACGCCCTTCTCCTGCATTATTCTTACTGAGACCTGGCTTAAGCAGGACACAATAGATATCTACCCTCTACCAGGATACAGAGCAATTCACAACTGCAGACCATACCAAGTTGGGGGTGGTATTGCAATCTATTACTCTAACCAACTATCTTGTATTAGCACCACTTGCTTTAGTGATGAATATGGGGAATACATTTTTGTTAACTTTACTGTAAAAAACTTAAGACGCCTATAACAATCGGTGCCATTTACAGGATACCCCACACAAACATCCCAAATTTCAGTGAGAAATTAAAGGCACTATTAACAAACAGACAAATGAACACGCACCACCTTCTATAGCTGGAAACTTCAACATCAACCTTGGCCTACCAGATGATCATCCTGTAACTGATTTCATCAACAATATTAACAACACACTTCTCACACCAACAATAACTAAACCAACCAGGCTCACTGAGACAAGTGCAACCATAATAGACCACATATGGACCAATATACTAGGCCCCCTTAAATCAGGGATAATCACAGACAGCACTACAGACCACTACCCTACCTTCCCCTTAACAAACATTAGTAAACCACCACTGGAATACAACAAAGTTTCATTTAGACTCCATGACGAGGCCTCAATAAGGAAGTTCACAGCTGACCTAGAGACTGTTGACTGGCCTACAGAATTCTCCAAGGCCAATGGTATTGACGATTGGACAGACATTTTTCTTAACAAATTACTTAGACTATACAACAAACATTGCCCTATAAAAATGAAACAGATCACGAATAAACGGCTCGGTTGCCCATGGCTAACCAGCACCATTCTTAAATCCATTGATAAGAAACACCATTATGAAAAGCAATATAGACAGGGCTTAATACACAAAGATATTATTAAACACTATTCATCAGTTCTCACCAAAGTAATAAAGAAAGCCAAACAACTGTACTACTCCAGCAGATTCACTGACACAAGAGATATAAAAAAGACCTGGAAAACACTTTCCCAGATTCTGGGGACCCACAAACTGAAAAAAACAAGAATATTGTCCTAACTAAACCTAATGAAACACCACTGCATCCCACTGATACAGCTAACAAGATAAAAGACTTCTCAACCATAGGATCTAATCTAGCCAGTAAAATCCCACATACCAACACCCGTGCCGGGGACTGTCTAGATGGGAATTTCCCAAATTCCTTCTATCTTGTACCAACTTAGCCCACCGAAGTCACTGAGATTATAAAGTCACTTAAAAACAACTCAGGGAACCTGTCTCATGTCCCATCATTATTGTACAAGCAAGCAACCCATGTCCTTTCGCATGCTATTTCATTACTTTTTAACAAGTCACTAGAAACTAGCACCTTCCCGAAACTACTCAAGACGACAAGGGTTACACCAATACATAAAGAAGGTGACCCTACAGATGTAAACAACTCTAGGCCAATATCAAACTTACCATTGCTATCCAAAATCTTTGAGAAACTCGTGCACAGGAGACTGTATTCATTTATAACGGCACAAAACATACTCAACCCCTGCCAATTTGGATTCAGGAAAAATAAAAGCACTAATAATGCAATTGTAAAAGTGCTAGATCTGTTTTACACAGCATTGGAAAATAACGAATATCCGCTAGGAATTTTTATTGACCTAAGAAAAGCTTTTGACACAGTAGACCACGGCATCCTATTCCACAAACTTGATCATTATGGTAAAAGAGGCCATGCGCTTGCATATTTCAAATCCTACCTTACTAATAGGTATCAGTATGTCACCATTAAAGACACAGCATCATCAACACGGCCACTTGATATTGGAGTTCCGCAGGGAAGTGTCCTTGGACCCCTGCTCTTCCTCATTTACATCAATGATCTTCCAAACGTATCCCAACACCTGAAACCCATTCTCTTTGCTGACGACAAGACTTATGTCATCTCTCACCCTAATCTTGCCACCCTCAACACCATTGTTAATGAGGAGCTGCTCAAAATATCAACTTGGGTGACAGCCAATAAACTTACACTTAACACTGACAAAACCTACTACATTATGTTTGGTAGCAGAGCAGGTGCTGTGCAACTTAACATTAAGATCGACAGCATTCGAATTGCCAGACAAAATGAGGGCAAATTCCTAGGCCTATACCTCGAAAACAACCTGAATTTCAGCACTCATATCCAACATATATCAAAAAAAGTATCCAAAACAGTTGGGATCCTCTCCAAGATATGATACTACGTGCCACAAAATACCCTTCTCACACTATACCATTCACTCATTTATCCATATCTCACCTATGCTATTTGTGCTTGGGGATCAACTGCAGCAACACACCTAAAGCCAATAATAACTCAACAAAAAGCCACAGTAAGAATAATCACTAAATCCCATCCCTTGCATCACCCCCTTCCCCACTCTTCATAGATCTAAACTTACTCCCTGTTCAGAACATCCACACTTACTACAGTGCAATCTACATATACACTACCATAAATTCCAATATTAACCTTGACCTAAAATACTTTCTTGATAGTTGCGACAGGACCCACAGGCATAACACCAGACGCAAAAATCTCTACGACATTCCCCATGTCAGACTAAACCTTTACAAAAATTCAATGTATGTCAAAGGCTCTAAAATCTGGAACACCATACCTGAAAACTCTAGAACTGCAGACACATTCATCACCTTCAAAGCTACCATTAGAAAACATCTTATCTCCCTGACAACTACATAAAAACCACCTGGTGGTTCACACTTACACTCACTCACCCATTTGACTATAAGCACAGAAATACGTATCTTAATCTTATAATAATGATTCCTAACTAGCCATAAGTTTGCCTGTGATACTCCAATATAGAAACTATGTATTGTGCTAAACTCACAAACTAGTATTTAGTCAACTTACTCTACAATTTATAATAATTTAGGATTAAGAATTATTCTAAGTTTGCCCGAAATGTCTAGCCATACTAGATATTCTAGTGGCCCCCTCGATAATTAGTATTTTATTACATGTAAACCACACAATAACCAAAATCTGTAAACCCCACATTGTATTCCTTATAGAGAATAAACTTTGATTTGATTTGATTTGATTTGAACCTGGCAATCAGAACTGCTTGCTTGAACAATAAAACGACTGATAAGCCGAACAGCAATATAACAAGCAACAGAATTGCAGAATCAGAAACAAGGAGATAATATAACGACACTAAGTAGGGATCATCTGCAGATCCTCCACAAAAGTCACAAAACTCCCATACTACTGAATCTAAGTTCAGCATTAGAAAATCCCGGACTGTGACAGTATACAGATACTAGTCCAAATTAGGTCAGAAGCTACAGCTCAGGACCTGAGTTTCTCAGAGTGTCTATGAGACACACAACCTCAGTACAACGTCGAAAATCACTAAGTATAGGCAAAGTTCTGTGAACAGAGTTACACAGAACCAACAACGATAGAGACGATCTTCCAACAAGGGCCAGCAATGGAGAGCTGGAGAGGCTGTATTGTTGGAAGGCACATCAAACTGACAACAATAAGTGCAGGCGCTAGACCCTCCCTTGGTGAGGTGTGAACACCCAACCCTGATCACGTGACTCTCCGTGGACTGCTGTTGCCCAGCAACACAGAAGCCGGCAGCGAAACAAGTGAAGTGATAGTTAAACAATGCTGTCAGCTACTTAGCACTCGAACTATGAGCACTGAATAATATATAAATGTTACATCCTACCTAATAATATAACTAAGTCAAATAATAATATAAAGCAATATATTTACGATTTAGCTAATATCGCAAATATAAGCAACATAAAATTATATGAACAGGTAATATACATTATATACATTGTGACCCATTCAGGGGTCGCAATAACCCCCCAGCACGACAAACGGTCACACTAGGAGTTGTGTTAGAGTGTCTTTCACATGATTACTGTGATTACTTATGTCACTTTAATAACATTATTTTAATATAAAAAAATCAGTCACTCTTGTGCCAAGCACTTCTTACATTTTACAGTGTCTATTTCACTATAAGTTATGCCCCTCATACTAGGGCAATACACAGTATCGTATCTCTGCATACTCGTGGTTATGTACATCAGTGTAGAGACAGGATAGTAAAGACAAGCATGACACATTGAGGGTCAAACATAGTAGTGGAGGTTGTATATTATAATAGCAGTCTTGTGTGATAGACAGGAGATGGCATTCCACTCTTAAATAGTGATAGTGGAATGCGAGGCAGTATGGACATCTGCATATGAGAAAGCTTGAGTGCAATAACTTATTAAGGTGTATAGAGAGGGGGGGGCAGTAGAAAGACTGTTCCGCCACTCAGTAACTAACATCGCCCACAAAACACTACACACTCAACACTCAGCTTCTGTCTCCAACTGTCTCCTTCTCACACCAACATATATTACCACTACTGTGAATATATAAATAGAATAATTAGACGTGAGTATACATAGTTAACATGTGCTTGATAGATTTTTTTTTTATATTTTATTTAAAACTCAGGTACAAAAATATATGGGTACATAATCAATATGTATCAAGATACAGGCAGTGAACAATAATCAACTGTGACTACACAGTACTGAAGAATCACATATATAATGAGAGAACTGGCTGCTGCACTCAAATCAAACACCGCTTGTACGTACTGTGCTTCACATGAAAAGGTGGTCACATATACATATATATACACATATACATATATATATATATATATATATATATACATATATATACACATATACATATATATATATATATATATACATATATATACACATATACATATATATATATATATATATATATATACATATATATACACATATACATATATATATATATATATATACATATACATACACACACATACACATACAACCCACCCAGTAAAGCTTACACTCCCCCCCCCCCATGAAAACGTGCCACTTTCACCTTAAATACACAGTGACAAATCTCTTATACATACACATTTGTAAAAGCATTAAAAACTTCAATGACAATATATATATAAACACAATCCAGCCAGCTAAACGGCTGACACTATAATACAAGGAATGTCTGAACCTGATGGCTCACATCCACCATAGAACACAATCCACCCTACCCTCATATACCCTATGGTAATAATTAATATCGTGCACGGTGGTGGGTTTAAGACACTACCGCTGACACTTCAAACCCCCCCCCCCCCCACATGCCTAGTAACTGTGTCTGCCGTCACCACTCATAACCACCAACAGTTCTTGATAGTAATTAGCATCTTATATATCACCCTAAAAACACGCTACACACATAAACCTACCACAATAATAAATAAATTTACACATTATTCCCTCCAGCAGACAGATTATTTACACTGTCGGAGATAATCTATACATCACATCCTACAGAGAATGGACAACATTAGACATCTAAAATAATATGACATGTGTATCACATGACCTGCTATTGCATATATTAATTAAACTCCTACCCCCCCCAAAAAAAAAAAAAAAAAAAAAAAACTGACCAGTTTCACCTGGCAATACACAAGATCAAAAACTCATTCACTTGAACATATATAATGAAAATGTGAAAAAAAAAAAAAAACATCTGTAACAATATATAAGCAAAAACACCCCAGGCAAGATCTTACATTATATACAATACCAAAACGTTCCACTAGTTAAAAAACAGGTATGAAACCTCATTATTATGACAAGTTACATTGCTCATATATATGTAGACATGTATAATTACAGGTTAAAATATGCTTATATACTAACATGCTTATGTACATCCTTACAAAACATGAAGGAATCCTTAGATAAATTATAATCATCGGTGTTCACAATAACACCAAGACATTACATTGAATATCACATTGAATGTCACCTCAACATCCTTTCACACAATTCACACAATTCCACACACACTCACACAATCGTCCTCTGCAACACCCCACCCCCCTGGGAAGGCCAGCCCGTTCATTCCCCTGACCGCTTATAAAGACCATAAATCCCTCAAAAGAAAGTCCCTGTAGCCCTCCGAGAAATCCCTCTCCCACCTCCTACCATATATTTCCCTGTTGCGACACTTTGTTCTATAAAAGGATGCTGCTATGGCCATCCTACGTTCCTCCGCCCCTTTGTCTCTCATTGCCCATGATATATACACAAAATCAACCATTAAGTAAGCCACTGCCCTTTGAATCTTTACCCCAACCCCACCTACATCTAAACTAAGAGCTCTCAAAACCGACAACCCTTTCCCCCCCACATACCGGATTACTTTCCCTAACCATTCCCGCACAATCCCTAGGCTTTCACAAAAATAAACTACATGAAAAGCTGATTCATCTACCCCACAAACCTGACACACCCCACCCTCCCTTATTCGCCTATTTCGTAAAACAACCCCAGACGGCAATATTCCGTGAAGAAACCTATACATTACCTCCCTCACGCGTGGCCGGATGCGTAACCCTTTTAATCGGCCCCAAATGTCTTCCCATGCGTACATCGGGTACACTCCTTCCGTTGCCACTACCACCCTAGGCCATATCTTCCTCTCCATGGACCCTACCCGCATGTTTCTCGGCTCTCTGACCATCATCAATAGACGCAACAACTCCTCACCATCTCTCAAATCTTGTCCCTTCCACCATCTCCGAAGATCTCCCTGCAGCATCCCCAACCCTCCACTCCCTTCCCCCCGAGCCCTTAGCAACCCATGTTTCACATATACACACTTCAACCTTCTTTCCAAATGAATTAACCCCAGCCCTCCCAAGGCCACCGGAAGTGTTACCACCTCTCTTTTCAACCAATCGCATCCCGAACCCCAGATAAAACGGAAAACTCTGCTCAACAATCTCCGGACATCCCCATACACCAAAGGGTACAAAGCTGCCACATGCCATATTTTACTGTACAAAAGCACATTGACCACAATGACCCTCTGGTGTAGCGTAAGATGTGTCGGCCTCAATCCTGACAATCTTCCCAATACCCTATCTACCACACCCTTTGAATTATTCTCCCTCGCCATCTGAGCATTACCCATATACACAACTCCACAAATTTTCACCCGGTCCACGACACTCCACCTCACCCCCCCCACCCCCGCCCTCCTGCCCATCCCATTCACCCAATATCATGAGCTTTGATTTATGCACATTCACTGCCATACCTGTTGCCATCCCAAAAACATCTATAACTCTCTCCAGACCCTCCAATCCCTCCCTCCCACTCACTAGGACAGTTGTGTCATCAACGTAACCTATGATACTGGGACTCCCACCTCGTATGTCCTCCCTTACCCCCTCCTGTATGCACCTTTCCACTGCCCTATAAAACGGATTCTGTAAACATGCAAATAATATTTGTGACAACGGGCAACCTTGCCTCAATCCCCTGCCCATTTTCACATGCAACCCCACCCTCCCATTTATCTGTACACACATCCCAGCTCCCCGATATAAAGTACGTGCCCAATTCACAATGTCCTCCCCGAACCCTTGCCACTCCATGATTCTCCACAGAGCCTCCCTCTCGACACTGTCATATGCCGTTCTCCAATCCAACGCCAATACCCCACGTTCCCCCTCTTGTGGACCCTCAATAAACCTTCTAATAACCCCATGCCCCTCATACATTGATCTCCCCGGAATCCCATATTGACCCCTCACTATTACCTTTCCAATGACCTTTTTTATACGATTACCCAAAATTTTTGCAAAAAGTTTGTAGTCTGCACACATGAGTGATATCATCCAGTAATCTCTCACTGTGCACTGACTTTCACCCTTTGGCACCAAAACTACTAGTGCTGTCGCCTGCAAAGGTCCCAACGCACCCCTCTCTTTTATGATATTAAATAATTGCACCAAAAAATCTTTTAATACTCCCCAATGCTGTATGTAAAACTCCGCAGGCAGCCCATCTATCCCCGGTGCCTTACCCCTGCTCATACTCATTAAAGCCGTCCACACCTCTTCCTCCACAATAGGCCCCTGTAACTGTTCCCTGTCGTCCCTGTCCAGCACACTCTGCACCCATCCCCCTGTCTCTCTTAAAGCCCCCTCTTTCACACCCACACTCCTCATATGTGCACTAAGCCAAGAATCAACATACCCTCCCATCCCCTCCATTGTCACCAAATCTTGTCCCTCCCTATACCCTTCTATGTCCTCAAGAACTCTCAAACCCACAATTTCCATTCCAATGCGCTGGCGCCCCTGCCCTCGCAGGACACACGCCGATGGTCTATCACCCCACATGACCTCCTCCAACCCCCCTAAAACCCTTGCCGCATCAAACCTCTCATTTTGCACTTCCATTAGGCGTTCCTTCACTCCTTCTATGTCAGCCACAGGGGCTCCCATCCCCCCCTTCCTCTCTCATGATACTCCCTTAACTGCCCCTCAAGATACCTAATAAGCCCATAAGCCAACTGATTCTCGTGCCTTCCCTGTCGGACATAGAACTCTCGAATCCTCGTCTTTGCCGTCACATCCCACCATCTCAACACATCCCCACTGACTTCCATCCCTTCCCATAAGCCTTTCCACCATTGTGCAAATAGGACCCTCCCCTCAACATCTTGAAGCAACCAAACATTCAATTTCCAATAACTCTTATACCTGTTCGGCCGACCCTCCCATCCCAAATCCACCAAAACACCTCTATGATCAGAAAAAAAGACATCCAAAACCCTTACACTCCGCACCACAGCTTTCCTCGTCACGTATATCCTGTCCAGCCGTGCAGCATACCCCTGCCTCACAAAGGTGTGCTGCACCTCCCACGCCGCCCCCCCCTCTACATCCACCAACCCCACCCCGGTTAACAGGTCCCTCAGAACGCCAGAACAATATCCTGCTCCCCTAGGTTCCACATCCTTGCGGCGTATAACGCAATTCCAGTCCCCTCCCACCACAGCTAATGCTGGATGCGACCTTAAGTGATACACCAACACTTCACGTACAAACTCATTCTTCACTCGACTGTCCCCCTCCGCCGGACCATAAACACACACAAAAGACATCTTATCTCTTCCCCATGTCCCATCCACTCTTATAACCCTCCCCTCACCCCCCTCCTCACAATGATGTACAGTAAACGGGCTAGCCTCCCTCACCAAAATAGCAACTCCTCCTTTCAATCTCGTTGAGTGTGCCGTATATACAGTATACCCCTCAATCATCAACATACAACCCGGCTTGTGGTTGTGCTCTTGCACAAACACTACATCTACAACATACCTAATGAGCATCTCATGAAACCATTCACACTTCCTAGAATTTTTCAGACCATTAACATTTATAGAGAGACTCTTGAATTTGTCAATGGAGGTTTGCCTTTACGTATTGCACCACCTTTATCCCCCTTCCCCTTTATACGCCCTTGATCTTCAATCACCATTCTGTGATCTGTTTTCACATGCCCCTTGCCCCTGGACCCCCCAGGTCCATGCTCAACCACTTCAGCCCACACCTTTTTGCCCGAACGCTGTGCCGGAGTGAGCACATCCACATCGTCCACGTCCGAGGGCACTGCCGCTCTCTTCCGTGACACTCGAGCCTTTCTCCCCGCCTCCACCTGGAAGCCATCCCCGTGCACTTCCGCCACCACCGTGCCAATTTGCAACCCAGCCTCAACCTGGGTCTCTGACATGCCTCCCCCCCTCTCACCACCTGGAACCCCAGCAGCATCCAGGGCACCCACAAGCCCCTCAACTGTGACCTCTCCTGGGGTCCCTAACAGGTCGTGGAGGACTGAATCAATGGTAGCCTCCACGGCCCTGTCCTCACCCAGTGACACCACATCTTTGGTCTCCGGTGCCTGCCCGGCAGTGCATGTCTCTCTCGGAAGAGTTACACACTCTTCCTCCCTCAAGGCCTCCTCGACCTCCACACTCCAAGCCTTGTTCAAGGAAACCGACTCAGGTCGTGCCAAATCCAACGTCTCAAGGTCCTCTGATGCCTCCTTATGCTGCTCCTTCGCCTGTGTACCCTGTTGCTTAACACACTGCGCAGCAATGTGATCATAGGCACCGCATAATCGACAAGTACGTTGTTGCCCTGCGTAAGTCACCATTACTTGAGTCCTGAAGTCTTCTAGGAAAATATAGGAAGGAATAGGATGCCTCAATGTCATTTTTAAGGAAAAACTTCCTTCAGGCATCCCAGAATACGATCCTTCCTTCCATTTCCCCAATGTCGCCATATGAACAGTCCCAAACTTCTCGAAGACAGCACGTAGGTCTGCCTCATTAGCCTCAAAGGGTACATTTCTTATCTTCACCCACGTATAATGGCGGGACACATCATGTAGTCTTACCGTCACTGCAGGATTCACTGGTACACAAAGATCTTGGAACCTGGCGACTATGTCCTCATATACACTTGCATTGAGAAATTTCACAAAAATTCTATATGCCCCGTTCAAGGCTACACCATACAGCTCTTCGTTGGCAATGCCGTATGTGTCCCTGATGATGGCAGGTAATAAAACTTGAGCTGAGTGGGCTTGCACAGCCCCACGCACCACTTCTATGCCGACAGTGTTTACCCTTCTTCTTGCCGGCTGCGCCATTTTGAGAAAACCAAGTTGTCACCGGCTGACAGCAGAGGGCAGGCTCAGCTCACGTCCGCTCGTCCCAAAGGTTGAGCGACGAATGAGCGTCAGCAATTACATTACAATGACCACTGATATGTTATATACTAATGGAGTATGGCTGGATTCTGAGAGCCCACCTCATGATCCTAGCATTTTTACTCTTCATTGTATTTATGTAGGTGAGTGGATTGTGGTCTGAAAAAACGTTAATTTTAAATGGAAAAGTGCCCAAATACATGCCAAGATGTTCCAAGGACACCACAAGAGCTAGAGCCTCTTTATCAATAGTGGCATAGTTTTTCTGGTGTCGTTTGAGCTTAGATGAATAGTAACATATAGAATGGAGAATGTCAGTGGAGGTTGATTGTTGGAGCAGTACAGCACCCACTGCATAACCACTCGCATCTATATGCAAAAAGAAGGGAAGATTGAAATTAGGACTCCTCAGTACAGGAGCAGAGGAAAGCAGATGCTTCAACTTTGTAAATGAGTCTGAACAATCTCTAGTCCAGATGAACTGAACTTTGCTACTAGTAAGCTCAGTGAGAGATGTAGGTGGAGGTGTGTGTGCTGGCTTGCCTGTCACTTGACAGACGTGGCAACGTCGCATATGATCAGCTACTGTTTCCTTCATTTTTGGCCAAGTAAAATGTTTTGCCACTCCTTTGTCCATCCTCAGGGACCCCGCCTAAGGGAACCCACAGTGAGGTTCCTATAACCTTCCGGGAAGCTTTTTTCCCAAGACGCCCCATAAACCAACTTATCCCTACACTTCGTCCTATAGAATCTAGCCGCCAACGCTTTTATCCTCATATCACCCCTTAATCCCCTCATTCCCCATGAAATGTCCAGATAATCCACTATGATATACATTATAGCCCTTCCAACATCCCTAGGCACTCCCCTTACATCTAGTAGTAAAGCCCTTAAAAGCGGCAAACGACCCCCCCCCAACAGTCTGATAACCCCACCCATCCATGATCTCACCCCCTCCAAGGAGGTACAAAAGAAGACCACATGAAACGCCGTTTCAGCATCACCACAAAACTGACAAAAAGCCTCTTCCACAAACCCCATACTACGTAACACCTCCTTGGAAGCCAGAATCCCCATGATAAACCTATATACTAATTCTCTTACTCTAGCCGGTATCCGAAGCTTACTAAACTCTTTCCAAATAACCCCCCAATCATACGTTGGATACACGGCTACCCCTTGCATAATTCCTTGACCTTTCACTACCCTCACCAACCGTTTCACTTTGATTTTATCCACCTGTTGCACTGTCAATAAAAATCTCAACATATCTTCACAAACCCTCAATTCCTTCCCACTCCACCATTTACGTGCCTCCTCCATAACTCTTCCTACTTTAGCGCCCCTCACACCCCCTTCCCTCATATACCTCCACTTGATATATACAGCCATTACTCTCAGTCCTAAAGGCAACAAACCTAAACCCCCTCTCCGAACATCCGTCATAACTACCTCCTTACTTAACCATGCCCTCCCAAATCCCCACACAAACTTCAGCACCCTCCTCTGCATTTCCACAATATCTCGTACCTCTAAGGGAAAAACCTCTGCCACCCCCCATACCTTGCTATAGACAAGTGAATTTACCACCACTACCCTCTGATGTAAAGCTAAGTCCCTCGCACTTAAACCTCCTAGCCTACTTAAAACCTTACCCGTGACAGACTCCGAATTTACCCTTCTGCATGCCTGCACTTCCGCCAAATACCATATCCCACATACCTTGATTCTGTCAACCACTGTCCATCCTAACCCCATCCCCAAGCCCCCCCCTATCCAATTACCGACCTCTAGTAACCTTGATTTCACCGTATTAACTCTCATTCTGGTATTCATACCAAACATCTGAATCACTCTACCCACCCTCCTTAACTCCTCCTTACCCCTTAGCAAAACAGTAGTATCATCCACATACCCAACGATGCCCCCTTTGCACCCCTCTTCCATCTCCTGATTGTTCATTACCCTCTCAACAGACTCATAAAAAGGATTCTGCACACACGCAAAGAGCAGCTGTGACATCGGACAGCCCTGCCTCAAACCTCTCTCCATTGGTACACTTTCACCCAACCTCCCATTGACCTGTACCCTCACCTCTGCCCCATCATACAGGGTGTTCACCCACCTCACTACCCCCTCCCGAAACCCCAACCTCTCTAAGCAAACCCCTAAGAAATCTCTGTCCATGCAATCATAAGCATTCACCCAATCTAAACCTAGTATTCCCCCTCCCGTACATCTCTCAAGAAAATCCCTAATCAAACCATGTCCATCCCTCATCGTTCTTCCCGGAATTCCCAACTGTCCCCTATGTAACACTAAACCCAACACTTTCCTCATTCTGTTGCCCAAAACCTTAGCAAAAATCTTGTAATCCGAGCACATTAACGTAATCGCACGGTAATCATTCAAAACTCGGCATTCCTTCTTTTTGGGCACTAAAACCGTGACACCCGTTCTTTGTGATTTCCCCATCCTCCCACTACTTAACATACAACTCAAAACCCCCACCAGACAATGCCGTACACTCCCCCAATGATACCTATAAAAATCGTTTGGTATTCCGTCTATGCCTGGGGTTTTACCCTGGCACATCCCAAAAACTGCCTCCTCCACCTCCTCTACATTAATACTACCCTCGATTCTGTCACTGTCCTGCTCACTTAATACCCTATTAAACCCTTCATCCCCAAACTGTCCCTCACCCACTCCCCCACCAACCCTCCTCCACTTCTCCCTAAACCAAAAATCTGCATACAAACTAATATTTTCCGTGGTGGATAGGCCTTGACCCTCCTCAAAGCCACCCCCCCGTGTAACTGCCTCAATATACGCCAAGGTGGTTTTCGCCTGCCGTTCCTTAAACCTCCTTAATACAAAATCCGATGGCCTATCATCCCTTAAAACATCCTCCAACCCTGCCCTAACTCGAATTGCCTCAAATTTTTCATTGTGAATTTCCGCCAACCTATTTCACAAATGTTCCATGTCCTCACTCCGCCCCACCCGTTCCTCTGCATAACAGTCATTTAACTGACCCTCAAGATAATTTTGTAGGCCATAGCTCCACCTAGCCATCTCCTTACCCTGTACTTTAAAAAATTTCGCAATTTCAACTTTAGCCCTCATTTCCCACCAATCCAGCAAATCCATTTCCATATTCCTAGTCTCCCAAAAGGATTTCCACCAATCTTCAAACCCCGTAGGGTCACCCTCGTCCCTAAGTAGCCTCACATTTAATTTCCAGTATCCTGCATAAACTCTCACTATGCCATCTACCCTCAAATCTGCTATAACAGCACGATGATCAGAAAAACCCACATCGATAGTCCTCACCCTCTCCACACCTATGCCCTGCCTAACATAAATCCTATCTAACCGTGCCTCATATACCCTACGAATAAAAGTGTGCTCCACTCCATATCCCCTACTTCCCACCACATCTACCACTCCAACATCTCGCAAAACATCCCGCAGAACCCCCAAAACACAACCCGCCCCCCTCGGAACTACATCACCCTTCCTAATGACACAATTCCAATCCCCACCAATCACCGTAAAATCAGGTAAACCTCTCAAGTGATATACCAGAACCTCGCGTACAAAATCCACCTTCACTCTAGTGTTACTAGTTGCTGGCATGTACACACCTACAAAACTAACCCTCCTGGCCCCCCAAAACCCATCCACCCTGACAACCCTCCCACCACCCCCCTCCTCCCAACCCAGGATACGCAAAGGACTGGTCTCCTTTACCGCCACAGCCACACCTCCTTTCAACCTCAAAGCATCACATGTAAACAACCTATAACCTTTCAACAACAACTCACATCCTAACCTATGGTTATGTTCCTGCAAAAAACAGACATCAATACTAAATCTCTTCAAAACCCACTCTAACCATACCCTCTTGACCTCGGTTTTAAGACCGTTTACATTGAAAGTTACACACCTGAATTTTACAAGAATGGCGGCTTACCCCTGTGCCGCTGAGGCTTACTTGGTCCTCCTTTCATAGGTCTCGGTTCTTCTCTATCAATCCCTCGTTCCTGCCCTCCAACCCCTCCCTGTCCCTTCCCACCTAGCTTCCCATTGCCCCCCCCTCCTCCCGGACTTGCCTTTGCTACCACAGCTGCCCACATCTTCTTCCCAGGCCTCTGCGCTGGTGTGAGGACTTCGTCCATGTCTGATGCCCCCGCTGACCTCTTGCGGGAGCTACCCTCTACACACATTTCTTCTGCAACCACATCTTCTTGATGGACCTCCACCACCACATTGCTCTCCTTTCGAACCTCACTCAAGTCTTCCTTACCCTGCTTCTGTTCATCCATCACCTTGTCATCACCTGACCTCACATCACTTTCCACACCATGCTCCGACTCTTCCAAAAAATCCTTCAGCACAGCCTCCAAAATCCCGTCCTGAGCTGACTCTGCAGTATCTAACGGTCTGTCTGACAGCGATATTCCCTCCCCCCCCGTTTCCACTGGTAGTGTAACACACGTCTCCAAAACCACCTCTGCCCTGTCGACCTCCTCACTCCATAGGCCTGTACCCCGGCTTTCCACTTCACCCGTCATAACGTCTGCGGCTTCTAATGGCGTATCCACAGAAGCTGTCTCCTGACGCCTAGGGCCCTGTTTCCTGGGGCATTGTGCCACCATGTGCTCATAAGAGTCACATAAACGGCACGTCTTCCTCTGCCCCGCATAGTGTACAAAAACCTGTTTTCTATGGTTATGCAATGTAACATATGATGGTATCGGCCTCCTCAGGGTCATTTTCAGTGTGAAGGATCCTTCCGGCATCCTCTCATAAGGGCCGTCCCTCCACATTCCCATGCTCGTCGAGTGTACAGTCCCATAACCACTGAACACATCTTGTAGGCTGTAGGCTGTTGCCTCAAAAGGTACATTCCTTACCTTCACCCAAGTAAAATACTTAGACACATCATGCAAGCATACTTCCACTGCCGTATTGATACTCATCCGCCTTTCTTGAAATTCGTCGACGATGGTAGAATAGAAGTCAGCCCTCATGAACTTCACGAAGACCCTTGACATACCATTCAGTGCCACACCATACAGCTCTTCATTGGGGATGCCATAACAGTCCCTGATAATGTTTGGCAGGAGAACGTTCATCGTGGCATTGCTTAAAGATCCTCTAACCAGCTCAATGCAGACAGTATTTATGCGCCGGTACAGTCGGTCCGCCATCTTGGTGCTAATGCTATGTTTTCCTCACCAGGTGGCGTGCAAGAGAACCTGTAGAAGCGCCCTTTCTCCCCGCAGGTCGAGAGACGAATGCACTCTAGTAATTGCACTGAGAGGAAATGAAATAGGCTTCTCTCTGCAAGCTTCAATGGTATAATTATCATCAGTGTTATTATCAATCACAAGTGGTTCCTTACATATATCAGCATGAAGGATATCGCTTCCTATCAACAAATCCACTGACCTGATGGGAAATACACCACTGGATATTCCCACTGAAATATAACTAGTATAATGGCTTGTTTCAATGTAAACTTTGTGCAGAGGTACTTTTGTAACAGCCCCATCATAGGCTTCTAACAATACATCTATCTTGCAATAGGTATCATCAGTTATGGGCAGTACATCTTCTCTCAATAACGTGAGATAGCTGCCAGTGTCTCTGAAAGTAATTATCTCAGATGTGATTCGTCAAGTCCTACTTTACCTCTCGATAAGTAAGGACTCATAACTGAACAAATCTTTCTGTCAGATACACCTTCTGATGCTAGTCATCTATTCTGAGTAATATTAAATAAAACAGTGGGATCAGAGGTATTACTAGGATTTTGGTGCCTTTGTTGCACAGAAGAGGATACTACTTGTGTGGGGGTGCCAGCCACACGACCACTTCTCGTATCTCTTTCTAACTTAAAGCAATACTCTCTAGCATGTCCTTTTCTGTTACAATAGGTACATTTAACTTTCTTCTTCTCGGTATCAGATTTCTGTCCAACCACAGAGACAGATTCAGTATTGTGAGTTTTCCTGGTAGAGGTACGAGAAGTTACAGTAGCAGGTACATCACGCCGGCACTGATCAGCTGATTTACATTGCCAACTTCTAGGACTATTTTTAGCTACCTTATTTCTCTCTGTTTTAGTATGTACAAGTTTGTGAGAAATCTCGTAATTGTCTGCTAATGCTGCAGTTTCCAGAATATCTGAGGCAGTATGACTGATTAGATATTCATGTATGTCAGCAGACATACAGTTGTAAAACTCTTCGTGAAGTAACAATTGAACCAGACTGTCATAATTATTGCACTTAGCGGCTCTGCACCACCTCTCAAATGCAACTTTTTTCTCATGAGCAAACTCTACACAAGTTTGATCTTGTCGTCGTTGTAATGTACGAAATGCACGTTGATAACTTATAGGTAACAAGTTATATGTCTCTAGAATAATTTCTTTGACAGCATCATAACTAATGTACTTGGCAAATGGTAAAGCAGCAGTACAAGTTTGAGCTCTTCCTGTCAAAGTTGTGTGCAACAAGGTAGCCCAGTGCTTATGTGGCCAGTTCATAGCACATGCCTGGTTCTCAAACACATCAAAATATGTGTTTAAGTCACTCTCAAAAACTTAGGAACCATTGAGGCAGCTTTGTGCACATTAAATGTGTTCTGTGTTGTACTAACAGGTTTATCAACTTTGTCAGATCTATCAGTCTGTTGTCTTCCGAGACGAACATTTTCTTTCTGGAAATTTTCTTTGTTCATTTTCCTCTGTGCCTCTATTTGTGCAGTCTGCAACATAATGAGGTGTTCCATCGTCTCAAAATGTTCCTCAGAGATAGGACCAGTGGGTAACGGAGGAGTACAGAATCTAACGAATGAGTCTGGACTGTCCTTAGGTCAGATACCTTGTCCAGCCATCCCTAGAGAGTCTAGATCTGGTCTAGGATAAGTGGATACAGGTGTAGCATACACAGTACTAGTAAGAGGCTGAGTCATACTACCAGCTACACTCTGTACTATTGTGTTAGTCAGGAGGGAAGGTGTGAGCGTGAACAGAGCTACACTAGGCTCAGACACTTCTGCTGTAGTTGCTCTCTCATCTACGTCATCAAATAGAGTCATACTTCCTAATAGCGACACTATGCTCTCTGTATCTGAGTCATAATCAGACATCTCTGCATGAACAGGAAACAATATATTTTTAATTAATGTTCTGACAGTTTCTGTGGTGTAATTCCTGTTACACATCACACTGAGCTATTTGGCTACTCGCCAACACATCCGAAGTTTTAAAGTACTCAACTCCGACAGTCAGAGTATCAATTAACTCTTTCTCTTTGACATACATCACAAAAATAAGTGTACTACAAGAGAGTGATTATGGGAAACTATAATCCTAATAGGAATTTTAGTGTTGGTTGTCTTAGATCTAGAGCTCAAACAGTATTTCCGTCTTCTTGGATCAAGAGACTCAGTCAAGTACATACATCCACATATTATGTTGTGCAAGACTAAGCTCAAAGTCTTCAGATTAGGAAAGTACTCAAAGTGTTTGACCATAGAGTTACTAGTGTGTCAAACTGGACAATTTCTCCAACACCTTGGATCAAAAGCCTCCCGGACAGGCCCCCATTTGTTACAAAAAATGTGATTTCTAATAATGATAGAAATCTCCAGTGAATACTAGAAAGGACTGTCCTTCTAGCATCCAGCCTGTTACTGGGTTTTTGTAACAAGTAGTCAGTATCCTGGTCCAATTATCCATTAGAATTTAGCAAGATTCAGTACTGCTTCAGGATTGCAATTGGTAGGCTGCTAACTAAAGAAATTAAAATTTAATAAGTTTATTAATAACAATAAAGTTGTCTAGGCGTATAAGATCAAAGTAAATTATAGTAATCAATTGAATAAAATATAGGATACAAGTTCCTACACTTCTCTCATGTACAGTAGTATTGTGCTGAAGGCACATATCACATCTTTATGGCTTTTAAGTACCGTCTGGTACATTGTCAGTATTTAATAACATAATACAAATATATACAAGTAAGTTGTGTGTATAAGTGTAAGTGCTCTAAGTAGTTGGCTATGTCTCAAGACTTGACTAGACTTAACCAGTGACTGACTAAAAGTCCTCACATTAACTAACTTTTCCACCAACCTGGCAATCAGAACAGCTTGCTTGAACAAAAAAACGACTGATAAGCCGAACAGCAATATAACAAGCAACAGCAACACAGAATCAGGAACAAGGAGATAATATAACAACACTAAGTAGGGACCATCTGCAGATCCTCCACAAAAGTCACAAAACTCCCATACTACTGAATCTAAGTTCAGCATTAGAAAATCCCCTACTGAGACAGTACACAGATACCAGTACAAATTAGGTTAGAAGCTACAGCTCAGGACCTGAGTCTCTCAGAGTGTCTATGAGACACACAACCTCAGTACAACGTCGAATATCACTACGTCTAGGCAAAGTTCTGTGAACAGAGTTACACAGAACCAACAACAAGAAAACGACAGAGACGATCTTCCAACAAGGGCCAGCCATAGAGAGTTGGAGAGACCGTGCTGTTGGAAGGCATGTCAAACCGACAATAATAAGTGGAGGCCAGCTAGACTCTCCCCTCGTGGGGTGTGAACACCCTACCCTGATCACGTGACTCTCCGTGAACTGCTGCTGCCCAGCAACACAGAAGCTGGCAGCAAGGGAGCCTGTCACTCGATGCCCTCTACTATCTCTCTTGGTTTGTTGAGCAATTGCTTTGCCTTTACTAGCAACTTTATTTTGAATAATGTCTTTTAAATATATCCCTGGGGTATCCTGTTAATATCTGATGTTTTCAACCTCGATACTGAAGCCTGATTTTTTCTCACAAACACCCATAACTCTATAGTCTATCAGTTTAAATTCTTAGATAAGTCATCAGTGACCCTCTCGATTGAAGTGGCTAATGAAACCACTCCAACCCCAGAGAGATGAACCTCATCCCTTGCATTAATATCATGCTTGCCATGGAATTTGTCCCAGTTATCAATGAATAGGATTGCAAGTTAGTTACAGTACCTGTCTAGCCAGCAATTTATTCCAATTGCCCTAGACATCCATTCATTACCCACTCCCCTTCTAGGCAAAATGCTGCATATGATTAGGATCCCTCCCTTAGATCTGACAGCTTCTATGCCTGACCTGTACTTATCAAGCAGCTCTTGTCTCCTGCCCTTCCTGATGTCATTTCCATCAGCACTAAGACAGATAATGGACTTGTTCCCATCATCTGACATAATATTATCCAACCTGCTGACTATGTTACCAACACCAGCTCCTGGGAGGCACACCCTCTGTCTGACCTTCCTATCTCTGTTGCAGAAAGCACGGTCCATGTATCTTACCTGAGAATCCCCTGCAATTAGAATATTCTTACCTTGATTAGCAGGGGGGTCAGTGGTAGCTTTAATCTCACTAACCACTGAAGTACACTCGTCCTGGAGAACAGAGAGTCGATTTCCTACCTTCACATCTTCTCTATTAACCCTCCTTATCTTCCTTCTTTCTGAACCATGAACCACTTGCCACTTAAAGCTGCTGCAACTCTTTAGCTCACTGCTAGCATCCTTTTCCTCACCAGCTCCAACCATCTCACACTCCCAAACACATCCAGGCGAAGCTTCAGCCTCCTATTTTCCTCCTGAAGAAGTAGAACCTCCTTCTTCAACACTTTAACCTGATATTCCAAAACACTTCAGCAAGCCAGAGTGCTCAGTAACACCCCAAGCTAATACCCAGACATCATTGTCCACATCGCTCTCGGGCCGTGCGGACAGGCTGCGCAGTAGCTCCCGAATCATCTGGCTTTCTGCGCCGTTTTCATATTCGTCTCTCAACTCTTGAGTAGAGAGGACGTACTTGGAACTGCGCTCTGACCCCAGGTGGCACATGACAGTATTTTCATCATGGCGGAGAGTGGCCGCAGACGTGTGAACACTGTCTGTTTGGAATTAGTGAGAGGCGTACTTACTGCCCAGAATACCAACATGTTGCTGACGGCGATATTGAGGGATACGTACGGCATCGCTAATGAAGATCTTTATGGAGTCTCACTGAATGGTGTGGCATGCATTTTTGTTAAGTTCCGGCTGAGCAGTACATATGACAACATGGTGGCCAAGTATCAGGACGTGGTTAAGACGGTTACCCCTGGCGTTAGTGTCTGTCTTCATGACGTATCAAGATTCTACGCCTGGGTCAAGGTGTGTAATGTACCTTTCAAAGCTGATGAAAGTGATTTACGGCAGGTGTTTGAACGATATGGGACGATCCATATGGCGACATTGGGACGTTGGCGAGACGGGCCACTAGTTGGCTTCCCTGAAGGGATGTTTTCCCTGAAAATGCCCCTAAGGCATCCTATTCCATCTTATGTGGGAATGGAGGACTTTCAGACTCAGGTGTACGTAACATACACAGGTCAGAGGCGTACGTGCCGTGTGTGTGGGGCATACAACCACATAGCGCCAACTTGTCCAACGAGACGTGGGAAACCTGACACTGAGGCGGGATCTGATGGTACTACGGACCAACTGACTTATGCAACGGCAACGCAACGTAAGCCTTTGTCACGGGAGGCATGGAGTGTGGAGGTGGAGAGGGAGGAGGTGTCGTCGCCTGAGTGTGTAACACTCACTGGACTTGACGAGGACGTAGGCTTGGTGTCAGCGAAGAGTGGTGAGGAGTCTGCAATTGCACACCATGTTTTGGAAGCTATGGTTCAGGAGGCCCTGGATGACTTACTGGATGTTTTGGTCAATGCTGGCTTGGATGATGTGAGTGTAGAGGCTGAGGTGAGTGGCCTCAATGAGAAGGTTGTGAGTGATGAGGGGCGGGTTCAGAGTGTGGCAGTGGAGGTCCACAGGGAAGATGAGCAGGAGGAGGCGAAGCGTGAGAAGCGTGGCTCTCACAAGAGGATGGCTGTCATTTCTGATAGTGAGGATGTCTTGACGCCTGAGCAAAGGACTTGGAAGAAAACCTGGCATGATCTAACGCCTAGAGAGAAAGGTGGTTTAAAGAATGTAGAGCGTGAGCAAGGGGAAGGTGATGGGAAGTGTGGGGGGCGGGGTGGGGTTTCTCGCCAGGGTTCTAAGTGTGTTAGGGTGTCTAAGGGAAAGCCCTCATTACGGCCTTCAGGTGTCTTACTTTAAATGTTAATGGGTTGAAGGCAGTGGGAAAATGTAAAGTTCTGGAGGGTTATTTGAGGAGATGTGTGCCAGACCTTGTGTTCTTGCAGGAGCATAATTATAAATATTTAGGTGAATTGTCAATTACCAGATATGATGTGTACATGGGTTGCTCTACACGACTGAAAGGTGGTGTGGCGCTATTAATTAAGGAAGCCAGCCAGTTTCTTTTTCATAGGTGTGAGGTAGGGGAGGAGGGGCGGGTGGTTAGGGTCGTGGGTATGTGGGAAGGGGTTCGGATGGGTTTCATTGGGGTGTATGGGCCGGCGGAAGGGAATATGGGTTTTAAAAATAGATTCTTTAGGGATGTCCTTGTCTACCATTTCAAATTGCTGTCGGGTATTACAATTATAGGGGGTGATTGGAACTGTGTTGTCCGACGTAAGGATGTAGAGCCTAGGGGGAGGGTTTTTTTTCGGGGGTTTTAGGGGATCTGTTGAGAGGTGTGAATGTAGTGGATGTTGGAGGGGAGGTGAGCGGAGTGACGCATATGTTTATTAAGCGTGATTATGTGGCGAGGCTTGATCGTATTTATGTATCTCGGGGGGTGAGGGTGAGTAGTGTGTGTGCGTTGAATGTAAGCTTCTCTGATCATCGAGGGGTTCTGGTGGATTTAAATTGGGAGGATTTGCCAAAGCGTTTCAGAGGTTTCTGGAAGATGAATGTTGGGTTATTGAAAACAGGGGAGGGAATCTTTTGTGTGTGCTTGGAAAAGATGGTGGGCTGATGTAGGGGGGGGGTTGATGTCATTGGGTGGTGGGATTCGGTCGGAAAGGGAAAGGTGAGGGATTTTTATCAGAGGAGAGGAAAGGAAGAGAGACGGTTTCAATATGGGATTTTAAATTACCTAGAGGGTCAGCTACAGGAATGCTATATGGGAGGGGGGTGCATATCCGATGGGTGAGATTGAGGGTTTGAAACAACGGATTAGGGATATTCAAAATCGCAATTTTGATGCTGCAAGGGTTGCAGGGGGCCTTGATGAGGTCTTATGGGGGGACCGTCCATCGGCATATGTCTTGCGGGAGCAGGGGACACGTCGTAGGGCAACAGAGATGATGAGTTTGCGGGTACAGGAGCAATTGGCGGGATATCGTCAGGGGCAGGTGCTTTCGTCAACAGAGGGTATGGGTTGTTATGTGGATGCGTGGTACGAGAAGAATGGTAAAAGTGTGGGGATTAATTGTGAGGCATTAGGCTCAATAGGCGAATGGGTAAACTGTAATCTAGTGCATAAGGATCGATTGAGTTTGAGTGGGCCTATAAGTGAGGAGGAGATTAGGGTGGCAGTGGACGGGATGAGCATGGGTAAATCGCCTGGTATTGATGGCATCCCTTTTGATTTTTATAGGGAAAACTGGGAGTGTTTGCGTGGGTTTTTAGTGGAGTTATTTAATGCCATGAAAACCAGGGGTAGGTTGGGGGAACAGCAGAGAATGGGTGTAGTGGTCATGGTCCCTAAAAAAAAGTCTTGTGAATGTGTGCACGACTACCGTTCGATCACCTTAATGTGTGGCGATTACAATATCTTTGCTAAAGTGTTGGGAAATAGGTTGAAAGGTGTTCTTGCCAGCGTTTTGGACGAGGGTCAATATGGAGTGCCTGGGCATTCGATGTGTGTGGGGCAGGGGATTACACGTAGGTTTATAGATGAAAGTGGGGGAAACATCGAGGGTGGGGTTTTAGCATTAGATTGGCATGCAGCATATGACTGTGTGGAGCGTGAGGCATTGTGGAAGTTTATGCAATGGCAGGGGTTTGGGAGGGAAATCGTCAGTTGGACTAAGGTGTTGTATGAGCAGGCAACGGTTAGGGTGCAAGTGAATGGTAGATTAGGTCAACCTGTTAGGATGGAAAGGGGCTTAAGGCAGGGATGCCCTGTGTCACAGCTTCTCTTTGCATTACTCCAGGACCCGTTCTATAGGGCTGTGCATTGGGGCATACGGGACGGGATGGTGAGGGATGGGGTGTCTGTGGAACCGGGGATCATTGGATATGTTGATGACACCACAGTGCTATTTAGAAGGTCTGAAGATTTACCTAGGGTTAGTGAGTTGGTGGAGAGTTTTGGCATGGCAACAGGGATGACGCTTAATAGAGGTAAGTCGATGTTATTGAGGGTGGGGGATTGTGTGGGTGGGGTATACGAACAGGGTGAAGGTTGGTCTCTGGTAAGTAGACTTAAGGTATGTGGGGTTGTTCACATGGAAAATATCCTGGAGGCACGGAAGGTGAATTCGAAAGAAGCTGTACATAGGGTTTTGGGTTGATTAGCGGGTTTGCATACAGGAGGTTTGACGCTGCACCAGCGAGCTATTATGGTGAATGTGAAACTGTATAGTAAGCTATGGAATGTGGCAGGTATATATCCCTTGGAAACATGTGATGAGAAGCGTCTGTTGAAGCGCGTGTATCATTATATTTGGGGTTCGGTTTGTGAATGGTTGTCGAGAGATGTTGTGTGTTTACCGGTATGCCAGGGAGGGCTGGGATTAATGATGCTGCATCAAAGGTTGTTGGGTATGTACGTTAAACGTAGTTATTTGAGGGAGGGCAGAATCACAGGCACAGGTTTGGCATGGGTGAGAAGAGACTTTGTACGTTGGGCGAGGGGTAGGGATGTTCAGGTGTGTGAGGGAATGTTGCGGTTGTTGTGTTATGCAAGGGAACCCTGCGGGGTTAAGGTAGGTACACTGGCCCGGGTGGGTGGTGGGGAGGTAGTTGCTAGGGTTGTGGGTTTGTATCTGATGTATGCATGGAGTGATATATGGGGGTGCCTGTAAGGGTTGCGATTGAAGGCTGTGGTGCGGGAGGTAATGTTTAATTTGTTTAATGTTAATTTGCGCATCTCCTGCTCTGCTACCAAACATAATGTAGTAGGTTTTGTCAGTGTTAAGTGTAAGTTTATTGGCTGTCATCCAAGTCGATATTTTGATCAGCTCCTCACTAACAATGGTGTTGAGGGTTGCAAGATTAGGGTGAGAGATGACATAAGTCGTGTCGTCAGCAAAGAGAATGGGGTTCAGGTGTCGAGATACGTTTGGAAGATCATTGATGTATATGAGGAAGAGCAGGGGACCAAGGACACTTCCCTGCGGAACTCCAGTATCAAGTGGCTGTGTTGTTGATGCTGTGTCTTTAATGGTGACATACTGATACCTATTAGTAAGGTAAGATTTGAAATATGCAAGCGCATGGCCTCTTATACCATAATGGTCAAGTTTGTGGAGTAGGATGCCGTGGTCTACTGTGTCAAAAGCTTTTCTTAGGTCAATAAAAATTCTTAGTGGATATTCCTTATTTTCCAATGCTGTGTAAAGCAGATCTAGCATTTTTATAATTGCATCGTTAGTGCTTTTATTTTTCTTGAATCCAAATTGGCAGGGGTTGAGTATGTTTTGTGACGTTATAAATGAATATAGTCTCCTGTGCACGAGTTTCTCGAAGATTTTGGATAGCAATGGTAAGTTTGATATTGGCCTATAGTTGTTTAAATCTGTAGGGTCACCACCTTTATGTATTGGTGTAACCCTTGCCGTCTTGAGTAGTTTCGGGAAGGTGCTAGCTTCTAGTGACTTGTTAAAAAGCAATGAGATAGTATGCGAGAGGACATAGGCCACTCTCTTGTACAATAATGGTGGGACATGAGACAGATTCCCTGAGTTATTTTTAAGTGACTATAATCTCGGTGACTTCCGTGGGCTCAGTTGGAGCAAGATAGAAGGAATTTGGGAAATTCCCATCTAGGTAGTCCCCGGCATGGGCATTGGTATGTGGGATTTTATTGGCGAGATTAGAACCTATGGTTGAGAAGAAGTCGTTTATCTTGTTAGCTGTGTCGGTGGGTTGCAGTGGTGTTTCATTAGGTTTAGTTAGGACAATATTTTTTTTTTTTTTTTCAGTTTGTGGGTCCCTAGAATCTGAGAGAGTGTTTTCCAGGTCTTTTTTATATCTCCTCTTGTGTCAGTGAATCTACTGGAGTAGTATAGTTGTTTGGCTTTCTTTATTACTTTGGTGAGGACTGATGAATAGTGTTTAAGAATATCTTTGTGTATTAAGCCCTGTCTATATTACTTTTCATATTGGTGTTTCTTATCAATGGATTTCAGAATGGTGCTGGTTAGCCATGGGCAACCAAGCCGTTTGTTTGTGATCTGTTTCGTTTTTATAGGACAATGTTTGTTGTATAGTCTAAGTAGTTTGTTAAGAAAAATGTCTGTCCAGTCGTCAATACCATTGGCCTTGGAGAATTCTGTAGGCCAGTCAACAGTCTCTAGGTCAGCTGTGAACTTCCTTACTGAGGCCTCATCATGGAGTCTAAATGAGACTTTGTTGTATTCAAGTGGTGGTTTACTAATGTTTGTCAAGAGGAAGGTAGGGTAGTGGTCTGTAGTGCTATCTGTGATTATCCCTGATTTAAGGGGGGCTAGTATATTGGTCCATATGTGGTCTATTATGGTTGCACTTATTTCAGTGAGCATGGTTGGTTTAGTTATTGTTGGTATGAGAAGTGTGTTGTTCATATTGTTGATGAAATCAGTTACAGGCTGATCATCTGGTAGGCCAAGGTTGATGTTGAAGTCTCCAGCTAAGAGAAGGTGGTGCTTATTAATTTGTCTGTTTGTTATTAGTGCCTTTAATTTCTCACTGAAGTTTGGGATGTTAGTGTGGGGTATCCGGTAAATGGCACCGATTGTTATAGGCGTCTTAAGGTTTTTTACAGTAAAATTAGCAAAAATGTATTCTCCATATTCATCACTAAAGCAATTGGTGCTGATACAAGATAAATGGTTAGAGTAATAGATTGCAATACCACCCCCAACTTGGTATGGTCTGCAGTTGTGGATTGCTGTGCATGTTATTCTCTGAGTAGGCAGGCTGTAGATCATCAACTTAAAGAGCCAAGAGAGTCTACAGTCTTTCCACTTTTTCAGTAGTCAATAAATTTAATGAAACTTCATCTGAAGGTCACCGATGTTGTGAAAATTTATTTTCTTAGAGTAATAGAAGATAAAGACTTCAAAATTTACGAGAAGTTTCAAACATTCCATTAATTCAAGATGCTAGAAATGTGTGCCAAGTGTTCTTGGCTTAAGTTAGTATAGGATATTCATATAATTCCCGATATTTCAAGAACTTCAAAATGCCAACAACTTTAAGCTATTTCAGAGATTTCGGAATTGTCAGAGTTTCTAAACATTCCAAAGATTCCAGAAATTCAAATTATCCCACGTTCAAGAGTTTGTATATTTTCACTGCACTTAAAATTACTCCATGAAAATAGCAAACTGCATATTTTTTAAGAAACCTATTTTTCATATATATCCAGAAGATAGAGTAAAGCTGCTAAGGTTTTCAGTCTTGCAAAGATCACTGGGTTTACACAAGAGGAAATACACTCTATGTTGATATACTTTAAGGAGTTTGTACAGTCTTCTTAACTGAGGACAGTGTTACATTCTCTTACCTGCGTCCTCACAGTCTCTCACTCAACTCTCTTACCAGCGTCCTCAGAGTCTCTTATCCTGCGTCCTCACAGTCTCTCACTCAACTCTCTTACCAGCGTCCTCAGAGTCTCTTATCCTGCGTCCTCACAGTCTCTCACTCAACTCTCTTACCAGCGTCCTCAGAGTCTCTTATCCTGCGTCCTCACAGTCTCTCACTCAACTCTCTTACCAGCGTCCTCAGAGTCTCTTATCCTGCGTCCTCACAGTCTCTCACTCAACTCTCTTACCAGCGTCCTCAGAGTCTCTTATCCTGCGTCCTCACAGTCTCTCACTCAACTCTCTTACCAGCGTCCTCAGAGTCTCTTATCCTGCGTCCTCACAGTCTCTCACTCAACTCTCTTACCAGCGTCCTCAGAGTCTCTTATCCTGCGTCCTCACACTCTCTCACTCAACTCTCTTACGAGCGTCCTCAGAGTCTCTTATCCTGCGTCCTCACAGTCTCTCACTCAACTCTCTTACCAGCGTCCTCAGAGTCTCTTATCCTGCGTCCTCACAGTCTCTCACTCAACTCTCTTACCAGCGTCCTCAGAGTCTCTTATCCTGCGTCCTCACACTCTCTCACTCAACTCTCTTACCAGCGTCCTCAGAGTCTCTTACCTGCGTCCTCACACTCTCTCACTAAACTCTCTTACCAGCGTCCTCAGAGTCTCTTACCTGCGTCCTCACAGTCTCTCACTAAACTCTCTTACCAGCGTCCTCAGTCTCTCACTAAACTCTCTTACTAGCGTCCTCAGAGTCTCTTACCTGCGTCCTCACAGTCACTCACTAAACTCTCTAACCAGCGTCCTCAGTCTCTCACTAAACTCTCTTACTAGCGTCCTCAGAGTCTCTCACTAAACTCTCTTACCAAGGTCCTCAGAGTCTCTTAACTACGTCCTCAGAGTCTCTCACTAAACTTTCTTACCAGCGTCCTCAGAGTCTCTTATCCTGCGTCCTCACAGTCTCTCACTCAACTCTCTTACCAGCGTCCTCAGAGTCTCTTATCCTGCGTCCTCACACTCTCTCACTCAACTCTCTTACCAGCGTCCTCAGAGTCTCTTACCTGCGTCCTCACACTCTCTCACTAAACTCTCTTACCAGCGTCCTCAGAGTCTCTTACCTGCGTCCTCACAGTCTCTCACTAAACTCTCTTACCAGCGTCCTCAGTCTCTCACTAAACTCTCTTACTAGCGTCCTCAGAGTCTCTTACCTGCGTCCTCACAGTCACTCACTAAACTCTCTAACCAGCGTCCTCAGTCTCTCACTAAACTCTCTTACTAGCGTCCTCAGAGTCTCTCACTAAACTCTCTTACCAAGGTCCTCAGAGTCTCTTAACTACGTCCTCAGAGTCTCTCACTAAACTTTCTTACCAGCGTCCTCAGAGTCTCTTACCTGCGTCCTCACAGTCTCTCACTAAACTCTCTTACCAGCGTCCTCAGAGTCTCTTACCTGCGTCCTCGCAGTCTCTCACTAAACTCTCTTACCAGCGTCCTCAGAGTCTCTTACCTGCGTCCTCACAGTCTCTCACTAATCTCTCTTACCAGAGTCCTCAGAATCTCTTAGCAGCCTCCTCAGAGTCTCTTACCAACGTCCTCAGAGTCTGTAAGCAGCCTCTTAGAATCTCTTAGCAGCCTCCTCAGAGTCTCTTACCAGCGTCCTCAGAGTCTCTTACCTGCGTCCTCACATTCTCTCACTAATCTCTCTTACCAGCGTCCTCAGAGTCTCTTAGCAGCCTCCTCAGAGTCTCTTACCAACGTCCTCAGAGTCTGTAAGCAGCCTCTCAGAGTCTCTTAGCAGCCTCCTCAGAGTCTCTTACCAGCGTCCTCAGAGTCTCTTACCTGCGTCCTCACAGTCTCTCACTAATCTCTCTTACCAGCGTCCTCAGAGTCTCTTTCCAGCGTCCTCAGAATCACTTAGTAGCCTCTTCAGAGCCTCTTCAGAGCCTCTTAGCAGCGTCCTCAGAGTCTCTTATCCTGCCTCCTCACAGTCTCTCACTCAACTCTCTTACCAGCGTCCTCAGAGTCTCTTATCCTGCGTCCTCACAGTCTCTCACTCAACTCTCTTACCAGCGTCCTCAGAGTCTCTTATCCTGCGTCCTCACAGTCTCTCACTCAACTCTCTTACCAGCGTCCTCAGAGTCTCTTATCCTGCGTCCTCACAGTCTCTCACTCAACTCTCTTACCAGCGTCCTCAGAGTCTCTTATCCTGCGTCCTCACAGTCTCTCACTCAACTCTCTTACCAGCGTCCTCAGAGTCTCTTATCCTGCGTCCTCACAGTCTCTCACTCAACTCTCTTACCAGCGTCCTCAGAGTCTCTTATCCTGCGTCCTCACACTCTCTCACTCAACTCTCTTACCAGCGTCCTCAGAGTCTCTTATCCTGCGTCCTCACAGTCTCTCACTCAACTCTCTTACCAGCGTCCTCAGAGTCTCTTATCCTGCGTCCTCACAGTCTCTCACTCAACTCTCTTACCAGCGTCCTCAGAGTCTCTTATCTTGCGTCCTCACAGTCTCTCACTCAACTCTCTTACCAGCGTCCTCAGAGTCTCTTACCTGCGTCCTCACACTCTCTCACTAAACTCTCTTACCAGCGTCCTCAGTCTCTCACTAAACTCTCTTACTAGCGTCCTCAGAGTCTCTTACCTGCGTCCTCACAGTCTCTCACTAAACTCTCTAACCAGCGTCCTCAGTCTCTCACTAAACTCTCTTACTAGCGTCCTCAGAGTCTCTCACTAAACTCTCTTACCAAGGTCCTCAGAGTCTCTTAACTACATCCTCAGAGTCTCTCACTAAACTTTCTTACCAGCGTCCTCAGAGTCTCTTACCTGCGTCCTCACAGTCTCTCACTAAACTCTCTTACCAGCGTCCTCAGAGTCTCTTACCTGCGTCCTCGCAGTCTCTCACTAAACTCTCTTACCAGCGTCCTCAGAGTCTCTTACCTGCGTCCTCGCAGTCTCTCACTAAACTCTCTTACCAGCGTCCTCAGAGTCTCTTACCTGCGTCCTCACAGTCTCTCACTAATCTCTCTTACCAGAGTCCTCAGAATCTCTTAGCAGCCTCCTCAGAGTCTCTTACCAACGTCCTCAGAGTCTGTAAGCAGCCTCTTAGAATCTCTTAGCAGCCTCCTCAGAGTCTCTTACCAGCGTCCTCAGAGTCTCTTACCTGCGTCCTCACATTCTCTCACTAATCTCTCTTACCAGCGTCCTCAGAGTCTCTTTCCAGCGTCCTCAGAATCACTTAGTAGCCTCTTCAGAGCCTCTTAGCAGCCTTCTCAGAGTCTCTTACTAGCGTCATCAAAGTCTCTTACCAATGTAATCAGAATCTTTTAGCAGCCTTCTCAGAGTTTCTTACTAGCGTCCTGAGAGTCTCTTACCAATGTGCTCAGAATTTTTTAGCAGCCTTCTCAGAGTCTCTTTCCACCGTCCTCAAAGTCTCTTACCACCGTCCTCAGAGTCTCTTAGCAGCTTCCTCAGAGTCTCTTACAAGCGTCCTCAGAGTCTCTTGCCACCGTCCTCAGAGTTTCTTACCAGCCTCCTCAGAGTCTTTTTCCAGCGTCCTCAGAGTCTCTTACCAACGTTCTCAGAGTCTCTTAGCAGCCTCCTCAGAATCTCTTACCAGCGTCCTCAGAGTCTCTCACCAGCGTTCTCTGAGTTACTTACCAGCCTCCTCAGCGTCTCTTACCAGCGTCCTCAGAATCTTTTACTAGCGTAGTCATAGTTTCTTACTAGCATCCTCAGAGTCTCTTACCAGCGTCCAAGAAGTCTCTCACTAGCGTCCTAAGAGTATCTTACTAGCGTCCTCAGAGTCTCTTACCAGCGTCCTCAGAGTCTCTCATACGCGTCCTCAGAGTCTCTTAGCAGCCTCCTCAGTGTCTCTTACCAGCGTCCTCAGAGTCTCTTACTAGCGTCCGCAGAGTCTTTCCAGCGTCCTCAGAGTCTCTTACCAGCGTCCTCAGATTTCTTCAAATGTGTATTTAGAGTAGCTTCTAGTAAGAATGGAGAGGATGTTGCACCAAATAATACTGATTTGAAACGATAAGTTTTCACAGGACTTTGAGGATCATGTGGATTTTCAGGCCACAAGAATCGAGTATAATCTCTATCTATTTCTTGTAGTCCTACTCTTAAGAAAGCTTTGGAAATATCAGCCGTGTAGGCATATGTGTTTGTGCGAAATTTCATAAGCACGTCTCCAAGCTTCTTAGTTAGTGAGGGACCGGTCATCAGACAGTCATTAAGACTTGCTACATCTTTATTTGCACGTGCGCTGCAATTATATACAACACGTAGTCGAGTGGTTTCAGAATCTTTTCTGACTCCATGGTGCGGGAGATAATGAGCTTCTGTCTTCAACTTATCTTCGACTATTTCCTCAATGAATTTATTGTCCAACTGTTCTTGTATGATATTATCATAAACAGTCAGTATCTTTGGATTCTTCCTGAGCTCATGTATTTGTGCTTTCATCTGTCCGAAAGCCATGCGATAATTGCTAGGCAGATGTGGTGGATTTAATTTCCATGGTAACCTAACCCAATACTGTTAGGTTACCATATATTTGACAGTGTCCAAATATTGGCTATAAGTCTGAGACTCTTGTGGGCTTGGTTTATTTACATCAATACCTATCGCATCTAAATCCCACAACTTATCAACTGGTTCATTCATTTCTTCCAGTAATGATAATTTTTGCTGTGGTACATGATCAGCGGTTATTCTCGTAACTAGTACATTTTCCACTGAATCAATATCAGCTTCTTTCCCACTTTGAGAGGGAATGGGACCACATATCATGTGGCCTCCTGCTGTTTTCAGCAAGTGAACATCATGTTTACTTATTATATTTTGCACAAAACACTGACAATAATCACTTCCAATGATTAAATCAATTGGACTAATTGTGTCCGTCTGTATTTCAGGACAGGCTAACTTGACCTTAGCTGCTTTCAGTGCTGCAACTGTTTCTTTTAATCCCTGGATCTGCACAGACTTAGGCAAATCATCTACTACCACAGCTTCTTCTGTCTTTTTCCTGTTTCCTAGACCAACAGTGATTCTGGCTAGGTCATATGTCTGTTTACCAGAATTGTGGAAAAAAACAGCAATATCTAACTGTATTTTGGCATAGGGTTGTTTATTCAGTTTCTGCAACACTGATCTTCTTGTGAAGGACCTTTGTGAGCCTTGATCAAATAATGTTAGCACATTGGTTTTGTGTAATTTATTAGATAACTCAATTCGAGCTATCGGGAGAGCAGTTGCTTTAAACTTATCTCTCACATTTAATGCTGTTGCTTGTTGACTTCCTGATTCTGTGGAAGTCTGCTGCTGTTCAGCAAAAGTATTTGGGCATAATGCTGTATGATGCATACCCTTGCATTTAAAACACTTCTTCAGTGAGCATTTTCCTCCCTTGTGTTCACCTAAACACTTGATGCACCTTTTCAGCTGATGAACACGTTGTTTACGTGCCTCCATTGATGTGTATTAACTACAATACTGTGCCCAATGTGTTCCATCACAAAGTACACATTTTGGAGTACGTTTATGTATGACAGTCTGTTTACTGTCTGTTGTATTCACAGCTTGATAAATGCCTATATGGGATTTCCCATTATGTGTTTTAGTGGGAGTAGGTATACTCTTTTTATACTGAGTAGAAGGTTTGTTATCCACGGGATTTGTGGATTTTTCATCTTGTCTCGATGCTTGCAGGCATGAAACTATTGTTTGTAAACCATTGCTAATTTCCTCACAAGTGAAATAGCGTTTATTGAACATAATATTTAATCGTTCAATAGTTTGTGGTGACAACTTATCTTGTACAATACCACTGATAAACCAATCACATTGCCTTAGGTCATATTTAGCACCTAGAGATCTGAGACTATTGTCTAATGTGATTCTAAATGCCTGTAAGTCTGAAAAACAATCCAAACCATACCCCCGGCCGGGATTGAACCCGCGGTCATAGAGTCTCAAAACTCCAGCCCGTCGCGTTAGCCACTAGACCAGCTAGCCACAATAAGATTCATCCAACTAGGTATATTTCTACACCATAGGAAAGTTAGCACAGGCACCTCTGTGACCACAAATGCAAGTTTTTACAGGTGGCCTCAAGCTTGATATTAAGACTGCATGTCTAACTCTAGCCTTGTCAGCATCGAAGTAATTGTCTGCTAAGACACGTAAGGCTATTTGATAATTACCTTTAACCACCGGAAATGACTTAATCAGTTCATAGGGTTCTCCCTTCACAAGACATTTAAGGTAATTGAACTTAGCAATCTCATCTATGTCAGTTCGTGAATTTACTATGGATTGAAAACCACTAATGAATTCTTCATAATTATGACCTTGGAAAATAGGTAATGACAATGTAGGTAAGCTCGGTAATGGGACACTTGTTGTTGTTACAGGTGTAACAGGTGCTTGACCACTAGTTATAGTAGGTCTCTGTGACAGAGTTTTGAGGCAGATAGCCTGTACTCCTGTCCACCTTAATTGTTGATTACTAAATGTATCCAAAACATTTTTAATTTCATCCTCAGATGGATCTGATTCAAGAAAATTCTTTTCATAATGTGTATAGTCTGAATTAATTATTTCCAGACATTGTGTAAATAATTCGAATTTGACCTCAAGATCATCAAAATCTATGTTTGTTTCTTGAGTTAATCGTATACAGACTGAAATTAGATTTTCTAATTGCGTAATCTTAGTCCAAACAAGCCATTTTAATGGTATATTGAAAATTCTAGCACCACACTTAGAGTGTTTTAAAAAACACTGTACTGCTATAAACAGCTGAACTTTTGTTATGCTTAAGTCAGCAATAATCGAGTCAGACACTACTGACCTACTAAGCTTAACCTCAGGGGCAGTGACCATGAAGGGTACACGGTACATGTGGCTGGTGTTTATGGCTTGAGTTTGCTGTGTCAGCCTGACCACGATGATTAATCGTAAATAACGATGTTATACACTTCATTCACTATACACTATAAATGTCACTGTATAACTGTAACCACACGTGAATATTACTTACACATATATAAATGTCACTGTTAATATATATTTGAAAGCTTACACTTTATATATAAGTTTCTTTAATATAACAGGTAGATATATAAGAAACAAACTTTAACACAATCTTGTCTCTTAATTTCTGTCTATAAACATTATAAACACTATGTGTAACATCACTTGGGTTGTTGTCTTGGTCAGCGATTTTCGAGATTGGAGCAGTGGATGCAGGGTACCATCCCTCGTTTTCTTGTTGGGTGAGTCACCCAGCTCCCATTTTCTTTGGTTGAATGCTGGGTGAGCGCCCGTTTTCTTTTGGCTGCCCATTCTCTGTGATTGAGTCTGGAGGGACTCATTTATACTGGTTTATATTGTAAAACACTAGTTTTACAGCGTTTTTCGAAGGACCTTGGCTCGTAGGTTATTTGTACACTGTAGTACAACATATTTGGACCACAGTGTGGCCTTTATCAGGTTCGAAGGACCAATTATGTTGAGAAATGGCTTTACCAGCTAAGATATTTATAAATATAAATATAGTGAACACTTAGCTGATAAAAGACAACAAATCGTCTACACAGCCGCCCCTGCAGACGAGGTCTAGAAGCTGTCGAAACCATCTTTCAATGGGCTGTAAAGATTTATAATTTGTAAGATTATAAATTACCCCTAGGGGGTGTCATGTCAGCATATTTCATTCACTGATGGCTGACAAACTTACTTGTGTGGACTCAAAAGTCCGCCCCTTACTATAGGCTGATTACAAACTCCTTGTGGCTCAAGAACTGCGCAGTCCCCTGTACCACAAGAAATTCATAACATACCTTGCTCTTGTAACGTGAGCTATTGTGTTCTTTACACCTTTGACAGATATCGGTGACTTGATAGAAGCTGAAGTGTCCTTGGATGTCCACCTCTTCCATAGTCTAGGAAAACGCACACTGGTACACTATGTTCCACAAGATTTGTCTTTATTGTTCACAATCTTATCACAAGAGAAGCTGATCACACTTCTCTTAAGTGTTTATTGTGTTTTATGAGACACTTTGTTCACACAGATCAGTGTTCTTTGCTGGTTATCCTGGTGTCAGTGTCACTCTCAGTAGAGTCAAAAGTAATCTGAAGACGCCACAGCACCCCATGCTGTCACTCCCCTAGCACAAAGAAAATGCTGACCTAGTACTTTTGCTTCCTTGCCACTTCCTCGATGAAGCAAAGCAGAATGTTTGTTTCTTGCTGTCTTAAGCATAGACAACAATGTCCACTATCTTTACTATGGTAATAAAGAGGGAGCAGGATTTTCCTTAATTGTCCTGCTAAAGTAAGAGATGAACTGTCTCTTATTAAACTACACTTTGCAACACTGCACTGCAAGGAGCATCGGTCACTTGACCACGTCGCATACTCGTACGGCATCTGTGATCAATTACTCACTGTAGCAGTAAACAAGACGCTTGCCCCTTCGGAGAGGGCTGGGCCCCTCAGGGCTGAAAGGGGCTGAAGGGGCTGATACCCCCCTCCTGCAGAAAATTTCTCCACAACTAGCGTCTTCAGAGTCTCTTACCAGCGTCCTTAGAGTCTCTTACTACAATCCTCAGAGTCTCCTAGCAGCCTCCTCAGAGTCTCTTACTAACGTCCTCAGAGTCTCTTACCAGCGTCCTTACAGTCTCTTACAAGCGTCTTCAGAATCTGTTACCAGCGTCCTCAGAGTCCCTTAAAAGCGTCATAAGAGACTCTTACTAGTGTCCTCGGAGTCTCTTACCATCACCCTCAGAGTCTCTTACAAGCGTCCGTGAAGTCTCTTACCAGCGTTCTCAGTCTCTTACTAGCGTCCTCAGAATTTCTTACTAGCGTCCTCAGAGTCTCTTACTAGCGTCCTCAGAGTCTCTTACCAGTGCCCTCGGAGTCTCTTACCATCATCCTCAGAGTCTCTTACAAGCGTCCTTGGAGTCTCTTACCAGCGTCCTCAGAGTCTTACCAGCGTCCTCACAGTCTCTTACTAGCGTCTTCAGAATCTCTTACCAGCGTCCTCAAAGTCTCTTACCAGCTTCCTCAGAGTCTCTTATTAGTTTCCTCAGAGTCTCTTACTAGCGTCCTCAGAGTCTCTTACCAGCGTCCTCAGAGTCTCTTATCAGCGTCCTCAAAGTCTTTTAAGAGCGTCCTCAGAGTCTCTTATCAGCGTCCTCAAAGTCTTTTAAGAGCGTCCTCAGAGTCTCTTACTAGCGTCCTCAGAGTCTCTTACCAGCGTCCTCAGAGTCTATTACTTGCGTCCTCAGAGTCTCTCACTAAACTCTCTTACCAGCGTCCTCAGTCTCTCACTAAACTCTCTTACCAGCGTCCTCAGAGTCTCTCACTAGCGTCCTCAGAGTCTCTTACTATCGTCCTCAGAGTCTCTTACTAGCGTCCTCAAAGTCTCTTACCAGCGTCCTCAGAGTCTCTTAATAGCGTCCTCAGAGTGTCTTATCAGCGTCCGCAGTCTCTTAGCAGCCTCCTCAGAGTTTCTTACTAGCGTCCTCAGAGTCTCTTCCCAGCCTCCTCAGAGTCTCTTACTAGCGTCTTCAAAGTCTCTTACCAGCGTCCTCAGAATCTCTTACTAACATCCTCAGAGTCTCTTACCAGCGTCCTCAGAGTCTCTTACCAGCAACCTCAGAGTCTCTTACCAGCATCCTCAGAGTCTCTTACCAGCGTCCTTACAGTCTCTTTCTAGCGTCCTCAGAGTATCTTATTAGCTTCCTCAGAGTCTCTTACCAGCGTCCTCAGAGTCTCTTACTAGCGTCCTCAGAGTCTCTTACTAGCTTCCACAGAGTCTCTTACCAGCGTCCGCAGAGTCTCTTACCAGCGTCCTCAGAGCCTCTTACTAGCATCCTCAGAGCCTCTTACCAGCGTCCTCAGAGTCTCTTACCAGCGTCCTCACAATCTCTTACCAACGTCCTCAGTCTCTTACTAGCGTTTTCAGAATCTCTTACTAGCGTCCTCAGAGTCTCTTAGCCTCCTCAGAGTCTCTTACCAGCCTCCTCAGAGTTTCTTACTAGCTTTCTCAAAGTCTCTTACTAGCGTCCTCAGAGTCTCTTGCTAGCTTCATCAGAGTCTCTTACCAGCGTCCTCAGAGTCTCTTACTAAACTCTCATACCTGCGTCCTCACAGTCTCTCACTAAACTTTCTTACCAGCGGCCTCAGAGTCTCTTATCTGCGTCCTAAGAGTCTCTCACTAAACTCTATTACCAGCGTCCTCAGAGTCTCTTTCCAGCGTCCTCAGAGTCTCCCACTAAACTTCTTTACCAGCGTCCTCAGAGTCTCTTAGCAGCCTCCTCATAGTCTGTTAACAGTGCCCTCAGAATCTCTTACTAGCGTCCTTAGAGTCTCTTACCAGCGTCCTCAGAGTCTCTTGCTAGGGTTCTCAGAGTCTCTTACCAGCGTCCTTAGATTCTATTACCAGCGTCCTTAGATTCTCTTACCAGTGTCCTCAGATTCTCTAACCAGTGTCCTCAGAGTCTCTTACAAGCGTCCTTAGAGTCTCTTACCAGCGTCCTCAGAGTTTCTTAGCAGCCTCCTAAGAGTCTATTACCAGCGTCCTCAGAGTCTCTTAGCAGCCTCCTCAGAGTCTATTACCAGCGTCCTCAGAGCCTCTTACTAGCATCCTCAGAGACTCTTACCAGCGTCCTCAGATTCTCTTTCAAGCGTCCTCAGATTCTCTTACTAGCGTCCTCAGATTCTCTTAGCAGTGTCCTCAGATTCTCTTACTAGCGTCCTCAGATTCTCTTACCAGTGTCCTCAGATTCTCTAACCAGTGTCCTCAGAGTCTCTTACAAGCGTCCTCAGATTCTGTTAATAGCGTCCTCAGAGTATCTTACTAGCGTCCTGAAAGTCTCTTACCAACGTCTTCAGAGTCTCTATCCAGCGTCCTCAGAGTTCTCTTACTAGCGTCCCCAGATTCACTAGCGTCCTCAGTCTCTATCCAGCGTCCTCAGATTCTCTTACTAGCGTCCCCAGATTCTCTTACTAGCGTCCACAGAGTCTATTGCTAGCGTCCACTAGCGTCCTAAGAGCCTTTTACTAGCGTACTCAGAATGTCTTACTAACGTCCTCAGGGTCTCTTACTAGCGTCCTCAGAGTCTCTTACTAGCGTCCTCAGAGTCTCTTAATAGCGTCCTCAGAGTCTCTTAATAGCGTCCTCAGAGTCTCTTACTAGCGCCCTCATAGTTTCTTACTAGCGCCCTCATAGTCTCTTACTAGCATCCTCATAGTCTCTTGCCAGCGTCCTCAGACTCTATTGCCAGTGTCCTCAGAATCTCTTAGTAGCATCCTCAGAGTCTCTTAACAACGTCCTCAGAGTTTCTTAGCAGCCTTCTTGGAGTTTCTTACTAGCGTCCTGAGAGTCTCTTACCAACGTCCTCAGAATCTTTTGACAGCCTTCTCAGAGTCTCTTTCTTGCGTCCTCAGAGTCTCTTACTAGCGTCCTAAGAGTCTCTTACTAGCGTCCTCAGAGTCTCTTACTAGCGTACTCAGAGTCTCTTACTAGCGTCCTCAGAGTCTCTTAATAGCGTACTCAGAGTCTCTCTCAAACGTACTCAGATTCTCTTACTAGCGCCCTCACATTCTCATGGCAGTGTCCTCAGATTCTCTTACTAGCTTCCTCAGATTCTCTTACCAGTGTCCTCAGATTCTCTTACCAGTGTCCTCAGAGTCTCTTACAAGCGTCCTCAGATTCTCTTAATAGCGTCCTCAGAGTCTCTTACTAGCGTTCTAAGAGTCTCTTACTAGCGTCCTGAGAGTCTCTTACTAGCGTCCGCAGAGTCTCTTACCAGCGTCTTCAGAGTCTCTTACCAGCGTCTTCAGAGTCTCAATCCAGCGTCCTCAGATTCTCTTACTAGCGTCCTCAGATTCTCATACTAGTGTCCTCAGAGTCTATTACTAGCGTCAATATATTCTCTTACTAGCGTCCCCAGAGTCTCTTACTAGCGTCCTCATAGCCTCTTACCAGCGGCGTCAGATTCTCTTACTCGCGGCCTCAGATTCTCTTTCAAGCGTCCTCAGATTCTCTTACTAGCGTCCTCAGGTTCTCTTAGCAGTGTCCTCAGATGCTATTACCAGTGTCATAAGATTCTCTTACCAGTGTCCTCAGAGTCTCTTACTATCGTCCTCAGTCTCTTACTAGCGTCCTGAGAGTCTCTTAATAGCGTCCTCAGAATCTCTAACTAGCGTCCTCATAGTCTCTTACTAGCGTTCTCACAGACTCTTACCAGCGTCCTCAGATTATCTTTCAAGCGTCCTCAGATTCTCTTACTAGCGTCCTCAGAGTCTATTACTAGCGTCCACATATTCTCTTATTAGCGTCCTCAGTCTTTTACTAGCGTCCTCATAGTCTCATACCAGCGTCCTCAGATTCTCTTACTAGCGTCCTCAGATTCTCTTTCAAGCGTCCTCAGATTCTCTTACTAGCGTCCTCAGGTTGTCTTAGCAGTGTCCTCAGATTCTGTTACCAGTGTCCTCAGAGTCTCTTACTAGCGTCTTCAAAGTCTCTTACCAGCGTCCTCAAAGACTCTTACTAGCGTCCTCAGAGTCTCTTACTAGCTTCCTCAAAGTCTCTTACCAGCGTCCTCAGAGTCTCTAACTAGCGTCCTCAGAATCTCTTACTAACATCCTCAGAGTCTCTTACCAGCGTCCTCAGAGTCTCTTACCAGCAACCTCAGAGTCTCTTACCAGCATCCTCAGAGTCTCTTACCAGCATCCTTACAGTCTCTTTCTAGCGTCCTCAGAGTATCTTATTAGCTTCCTCAGAGTCTCTTACCAGCGTCCTCAGAGTCTCTTACTAGCGCCCTCATAGTCTCTTACTAGCGTCCCCATAGTCTCTTGCCAGCGTCCTCATACTCTATTGCCAGTGTCCTCAGTCTCTTACTAGCATCCTCAGAGTCTCTTACCAACGTCCTCAGAGTTTCTTAGCAGCCTTCTTGGAGTTTCTTACTAGCGTCCAGAAAGTCTCTTACCAACGTCCTCAGAATCTTTTGACAGCCTTCTCAGAGTCTCTTTCTTGCGTCCTCAGAGTCTCTTACTAGCGTCCTAAGAGTCTCTTACTAGCGTCCTCAGAGTCTCTTAATAGCGTACTCAGAGTCTCTTTCAAGCGTACTCAGATTCTCTTACTAGCGTCCTCACATTCTCATGGCAGTGTCCTCAGATTCTCTTACTAGCTTCCTCAGATTCTCTTACCAGTGTCCTCAGATTCTCTTACCAGTGTCCTCAGAGTCTCTTACAAGCGTCCTCAGATTCTCTTAATAGCGTCCTCAGAGTCTCTTACTAGCGTTCTAAGAGTCTCTTACTAGCGTCCTGAGAGTCTCTTACTAGCGTCCGCAGAGTCTCTTACCAGCGTCTTCAGAGTCTCTTACCATCGTCTTCAGAGTCTCAATCCAGCGTCCTCAGATTCTCTTACTAGCGTCCTCAGATTCTCATACTAGTGTCCTCAGAGTCTATTACTAGCGTCCATATATTCTCTTACTAGCGTCCTCAGAGTCTCTTACAAGCGTCCTCATAGCCTCTTACCAGCGGCGTCAGATTCTCTTACTCGCGGCCTCAGATTCTCTTCCAAGCGGCCTCAGATTCTCTTCCAAGCGTCCTCAGATTCTCTTACTAGCGTCCTCAGGTTCTCTTAGCAGTGTCCTCAGATGCTATTACCAGTGTCATAAGATTCTCTTACCAGTGTCCTCAGAGTCTCTTATCAGCGTCCTCAGATTCTCTTAACAGCGTCCTCAGAGTCTCTTACTATCGTCCTCAGTCTCTTACTAGCGTCCTGAGAGTCTCTTAATAGCGTCCTCACAATCTCTTACTAGCGTCCTCATAGTCTCTTACTAGCGTCCTAAGAGTCTCTTACTAGCGTCCTCAAAGTCTCTTACTAGTGTCCTCATAGTCTCTTACCAGCGGCCTCAGATTCTCTTAGTAGCGTCCTCAGATTCTCTTTCAAGCGTCCTCAGATTCTCTTACTAGCATCCTCAGATTCTCTTAGCAGTGTCCTCAGATTCTCTTACCAGTGTACTCAGAGTCTCTTACAATCGTCCTAAGATTCTCTTAATAGCGTCCTCAAAGTCTCTTACTAGCGTCCTCAGAGTGTCTTACTAGCGTCCTGAGAGTCTCTTACCAGCGTCCTCAGAGTCCCTTACCAGCGTCCTCACAATCTCTTACCAACGTCCTCAGTCTCTTACTAGCGTTTTCAGAATCTCTTACTAGCGTCCTCAGAGTCTCTTAGCCTCCTCAGAGTCTCTTACCAGCCTCCTCAGAGTTTCTTACTAGCTTTCTCAAAGTCTCTTACTAGCGTCCTCAGAGTCTCTTGCTAGCTTCATCAGAGTCTCTTACCAGCGTCCTCAGAGTCTCTTGCTGAACTCTCATACCTGCGTCCTCACAGTCTCTCACTAAACTTTCTTACCAGCGGCCTCAGAGTCTCTTATCTGCGTCCTAAGAGTCTCTCACTAAACTCTATTACCAGCGTCCTCAGAGTCTCTTTCCAGCGTCCTCAGAGTCTCCCACTAAACTTCTTTACCAGCGTCCTCAGAGTCTCTTAGCAGCCTCCTCATAGTCTGTTAACAGTGCCCTCAGAATCTCTTACTAGCGTCCTTAGAGTCTCTTACCAGCGTCCTCAGAGTCTCTTGCTAGCGTTCTCAGAGTCTCTTACTAGCGTCCTCAGAGTCTCTTAGCAGCGTCCTCAGAGTCTCTCACTAGCATCCTCAGAGTCTCTTACTAGCGTCCTCAGAGTCTCTTACCAGCGTCCTTAGATTCTCTTACCAGTGTCCTCAGATTCTCTAACCAGTGTCCTCAGAGTCTCTTACAAGCGTCCTTAGAGTCTCTTACCAGCGTCCTCAGAGTCTCTTAGCAGCCTCCTCAGAGTCTATTACCAGCGTCCTCAGAGCCTCTTACTAGCATCCTCAGAGACTCTTACCAGCGTCCTCAGATTCTCTTTCAAGCGTCCTCAGATTCTCTTACTAGCGTCCTCAGATTCTCTTAGCAGTGTCCTCAGATTCTCTTACTAGCGTCCTCAGATTCTCTTACCAGTGTCCTCAGATTCTCTAACCAGTGTCCTCAGAGTCTCTTACAAGCGTCCTCAGAGTCTCTTACTAGCGTCCTGAGAGTCTCTTACTAGCGTCCTCAGAGTCTCTTACCAACGTCTTCAGAGTCTCTATCCAGCGTCCTCAGATTCTCTTACTAGCGTCCCCAGATTCTCTTACTAGCGTCCTCAGAGTCTATTACTAGCGTCCACATATTCTCTTATTAGCGTCCTCAGTCTTTTACTAGCGTCCTCATAGTCTCATACCAGCGTCCTCAGATTCTCTTACTAGCGTCCTCAGATTCTCTTTCAAGCGTCCTCAGATTCTCTTACTAGCGTCCTCAGGTTGTCTTAGCAGTGTCCTCAGATTCTGTTACCAGTGTCCTCAGAGTCTCTTACCAGCATCCTCAGATTCTCTTAATAGCGTCCTGAGAGTCTCTTTCTATCGTCCTCAGAGTCTCTTACTAGCGTCCTGAGAGTCTCTTACTAGTGTTCTCAGAATCTCTTACTAGCGTCCTCAGAGTCTCTTACTAGCGTCCTCAGAGTCTCTTACTAGCGTCCTAAGAGCCTTTTACTAGCGTCCTCAGAATCTCTTACTAGCGTCCTCAGGGTCTCTTACTAGCGTCCTCAGAGTCTCTTACTAGCGTCCTCAGAGTCTCTTAATAGCGTCCTCAGAGTCTCTTAATAGCGTCCTCAGAGTCTCTTACTAGCGCCCTCATAGTCTCTTACTAGCGCCCTCATAGTCTCTTACTAGCATCCTCATAGTCTCTTGCCAGCGTCCTCAGACTCTATTGCCAGTGTCCTCAGAGTCTCTTAGTAGCATCCTCAGAGTCTCTTAACAACGTCCTCAGAGTTTCTTAGCAGCCTTCTTGGAGTTTCTTACTAGCGTCCTGAGAGTCTCTTACCAACGTCCTCAGAATCTTTTGACAGCCTTCTCAGAGTCTCTTTCTTGCGTCCTCAGAGTCTCTTACTTGCGTCCTAAGAGTCTCTTACTAGCGTCCTCAGAGTCTCTTACTAGCGTACTCAGAGTCTCTTACTAGCGTCCTCAGATTCTCTTACTAGCGTCCTGAGAGTCTCTTACCAACGTCCTCAGAATCTTTTGGCAGCCTTCTCAGAGTCTCTTTCTTGCGTCCTCAGAGTCTCTTACTAGCGTCCTAAGAGTCTCTTACTAGCGTCCTCAGAGTCTCTTAATAGCGTACTCAGAGTCTCTTTCAAGCGTACTCAGATTCTCTTACTAGCGTCCTCACATTCTCATGGCAGTGTCCTCAGATTCTCTTACTAGCTTCCTCACATTCTCTTACCAGTGTCCTCAGATTCTCTTACCAGTGTCCTCAGAGTCTCTTACAAGCGTCCTCAGATTCTCTAAATAGCGTCCTCAGAGTCTCTTACTAGCGTTCTAAGAGTCTCTTACTAGCGTCCTGAGAGTCTCTTACTAGCGTCCGCAGAGTCTCTTACCAGCGTCTTCAGAGTCTCTTACCAGCGTCTTCAGAGTCTCAATCCAGCGTCCTCATATTCTCTTACTAGCGTCCTCAGATTCTCATACTAGTGTCCTCAGAGTCTATTACTAGCGTCAATATATTCTCTTACTAGCGTCCTCAGAGTCTCTTACTAGCGTCCTAATAGCCTCTTACCAGCGGCGTCAGATTCTCTTACTCGCGGCCTCAGATTCTCTTTCAAGCGTCCTCAGATTCTCTTACTAGCGTCCTCAGGTTCTCTTAGCAGTGTCCTCAGATGCTATTACCAATGTCATAAGATTCTCTTACCAGTGTCCTCAGAGTCTCTTACTAGCGTCCTCAGATTCTCTTACCAGCGTCCTCAGAGTCACTTACTATCGTCCTCAGTCTCTTACTAGCGTCCTGAGAGTCTCTTAATAGCGTCCTCAGAATCTCTTACTAGCGTCCTCATAGTCTCTTACTAGCGTCCTCAGAGACTCTTACCAGCGTCCTAAGATTCTCTTTCAAGCGTCCTCAGATTCTCTTACTAGCGTCCTCAGATTCTCTTACTAGCGTCCTCAGATTCTCTTACCAGTGTCCTCAGATTCTCTAACCAGTGTCCTCAGAGTCTCTTACAAGCGTCCTCAGATTCTCTTAAAAGCGTCCTCAGAGTCTCTTACTAGCGTCCTGAGAGTCTCTTACCAGCGTCTTCAGAGTCTCTATCCAGCGTCCTCAGATTCTCTTACTAGCGTCCTCAGATTCTCTTACTAGCGTCCTCAGAGTCTATTACTAGCGTCCACATATTCTCTTATTAGCGTCCTCAGTCTTTTACTAGCGTCCTCATAGTCTCATACCAGCGTCCTCAGATTCTCTTACTAGCGTCCTCAGATTCTCTTTCAAGCGTCCTCATATTCTCTTACTAGGGTCCTCAGGTTGTCTTAGCAGTGTCCTCAGATTCTGTTACCAGTGTCCTCAGAGTCTCTTACAAGCATCCTCAGATTCTCTTAATAGCGTCCTCAGAGTCTCTTTCTATCGTCCTCAGAGTCTCTTACTAGCGTCCTGAGAGTCTCTTACTAGTGTTCTCAGAATCTCTTACTAACGTCCTCAGAGTCTCTTACTAGCGTCCTAAGAGCCTTTTACTAGCGTCCTCAGAGTCTCTTACTAGCGTCCTCAGAGTCTCTTACTAGCGTCCTCAGAGTCTCTTACTAGCGTCCTCAGAGTCTCTTACTAGCGTCTTCAGAGTCTCTTAATAGCGTCCTCAGAGTCTTTTAATAGCGTCCTCAGAGTCTCTTACTAGCGCCATCATAGTCTCTTACTAGCATCCTCATACTCTCTTGCCAGCGTCCTCAGACTCTATTGCCAGTGTCCTCAGAGTCTCTTACTAGCATCCTCAGAGTCTCTTACCAACGTCCTCAGAGTTTCTTAGCAGCCTTCTTGGAGTTTCTTACTAGCGTCCAGAGAGTCTCTTACCAACGTCCTCAGAATCTTTTGACAGCCTTCTCAGAGTCTCTTTCTTGCGTCCTCAGAGTCTCTTACTAGCGTCCTAAGAGTCTCTTACTAGCGTCCTCAGAGTCTCTTAATAGCGTACTCAGAGTCTCTTTCAAGCGTACTCAGATTCTCTTACTAGCGTCCTCACATTCTCATGGCAGTGTCCTCAGATTCTCTTACTAGCTTCCTCAGATTCTCTTACCAGTGTCCTCAGATTCTCTTACCAGTGTCCTCAGAGTCTCTTACAAGCGTCCTCAGATTCTCTTAATAGCGTCCTCAGAGTCTCTTACTAGCGTTCTAAGAGTCTCTTACTAGCGTCCTGAGAGTCTCTTACTAGCGTCCGCAGAGTCTCTTACCAGCGTCTTCAGAGTCTCTTACCAGCGTCTTCAGAGTCTCAATCCAGCGTCCTCAGATTCTCTTACTAGCGTCCTCAGATTCTCATACTAGTGTCCTCAGAGTCTATTACTAGCGTCAATATATTCTCTTACTAGCGTCCTCAGAGTCTCTTACTAGCGTCCTCATAGCCTCTTACCAGCGGCGTCAGATTCTCTTACTCGCGGCCTCAGATTCTCTTTCAAGCGTCCTCAGATTCTCTTACTAGCGTCCTCAGGTTCTCTTAGCAGTGTCCTCAGATGCTATTACCAATGTCATAAGATTCTCTTACCAGTGTCCTCAGAGTCTCTTACTAGCTTCCTCAGATTCTCTTACCAGCGTCCTCAGAGTCACTTACTATCGTCCTCAGTCTCTTACTAGCGTCCTGAGAGTCTCTTAATAGCGTCCTCAAAATCTCTTACTAGCGTCCTCATAGTCTCTTACTAGCGTCCTCAGAGACTCTTACCAGCGTCCTAAGATTCCCTCTCAAGCGTCTTCAGATTCTCTTACTAGCGTCCTCAGATTCTCTTACTAGCGTCCTCAGATTCTCTTACCAGTGTCTTCAGATTCTCTAACCAGTGTCCTCAGAGTCTCTTACAAGCGTCCTCAGATTCTCTTAAAAGCGTCCTCAGAGTCTCTTGCTAGCGTCCTCAGAGTCTCTTACTAGCGTCCTGAGAGTCTCTTAGCAGCGTCTTCAGAGTCTCTATCCAGCGTCCTCAGATTCTCTTACTAGCGTCCTCAGATTCTCTTACTAGCGTCCTCAGAGTCTATTACTAGCGTCCACATATTCTCTTATTAGCGTCCTCAGTCTTTTACTAGCGTCCTCATAGTCTCATACCAGCGTCCTCAGATTCTCTTACTAGCGTCCTCAGATTCTCTTTCAAGCGTCCTCATATTCTCTTACTAGCGTCCTCAGGTTGTCTTAGCAGTGTCCTCAGATTCTGTTACCAGTGTCCTCAGAGTCTCTTACCAGCATCCTCAGATTCTCTTGATAGCGTCCTCAGAGTCTCTTTCTATCGTCCTCAGAGTCTCTTACTAGCGTCCTGAGAGTCTCTTACTAGTGTTCTCAGAATCTCTTACTAACGTCCTCAGAGTCTCTTACTAGCGTCCTAAGAGCCTTTTACTAGCGTCCTCAGAGTCTCTTACTAGCGTCCTCAGAGTCTCTTACTAGCGTCCTCAGAGTCTCTTACTAGCGTCCTCAGAGTCTCTTACTAGCGTCTTCAGAGTCTCTTAATAGCGTCCTCAGAGTCTTTTAATAGCGTCCTCAGAGTCTCTTACTAGCGCCATCATAGTCTCTTACTAGCATCCTCATACTCTCTTGCCAGCGTCCTCAGACTCTATTGCCAGTGTCCTCAGAGTCTCTTACTAGCATCCTCAGAGTCTCTTACCAACGTCCTCAGAGTTTCTTAGCAGCCTTCTTGGAGTTTCTTACTAGCGTCCAGAGAGTCTCTTACCAACGTCCTCAGAACCTTTTGACAGCCTTCTCAGAGTCTCTTTCTTGCGTCCTCAGTGTCTCTTACTAGCGTCCTAAGAGTCTCTTACTAGCGTCCTCAGAGTCTCTTAATAGCGTACTCAGAGTCTCTTTCAAGCGTACTCAGATTCTCTTACTAGCGTCCTCACATTCTCATGGCAGTGTCCTCAGATTCTCTTACTAGCTTCCTCAGATTCTCTTACCAGTGTCCTCAGATTCTCTTACCAGTGTCCTCAGAGTCTCTTACAAGCGTCCTCAGATTCTCTTAATAGCGTCCTCAGAGTCTCTTACTAGCGTTCTAAGAGTCTCTTACTAGCGTCCTGAGAGTCTCTTACTAGCGTCCGCAGAGTCTCTTACCAGCGTCTTCAGAGTCTCTTACCAGCGTCTTCAGAGTCTCAATCCAGCGTCCTCAGATTCTCTTACTAGCGTCCTCAGATTCTCTTACTAGCGTCCTCAGATTCTCATACTAGTGTCCTCAGAGTCTATTACTAGCGTCCATATATTCTCTTACTAGCGTCCTCAGAGTCTCTTACAAGCGTCCTCATAGCCTCTTACCAGCGGCGTCAGATTCTCTTACTCGCGGCCTCAGATTCTCTTCCAAGCGTCCTCAGATTCTCTTACTAGCGTCCTCAGGTTCTCTTAGCAGTGTCCTCAGATGCTATTACCAGTGTCATAAGATTCTCTTACCAGTGTCCTCAGAGTCTCTTATCAGCGTCCTCAGATTCTCTTAACAGCGTCCTCAGAGTCTCTTACTATCGTCCTCAGTCTCTTACTAGCGTCCTGAGAGTCTCTTAATAGCGTCCTCAAAATCTCTTACTAGCGTCCTCATAGTCTCTTACTAGCGTCCTAAGAGTCTCTTACTAGCGTCCTCAAAGTCTCTTACTAGTGTCCTCATAGTCTCTTACCAGCGGCCTCAGATTCTCTTAGTAGCGTCCTCAGATTCTCTTTCAAGCGTCCTCAGATTCTCTTACTAGCGTCCTCAGATTCTCTTAGCAGTGTCCTCAGATTCTCTTACCAGTGTACTCAGAGTCTCTTACAATCGTCCTCAGATTCTCTTAATAGCGTCCTCAAAGTCTCTTACTAGCGTCCTCAGAGTGTCTTACTAGCGTCCTGAGAGTCTCTTACCAGCGTCTTCAGAGTCTCTTAACAGCGTCTTCCGAGTCTCTTAGCAGTGTCCTCAGATTCTCTTACCAGTGTACTCAGAGTCTCTTACAATCGTCCTCAGATTCTCTTAATAGCGTCCTCAGAGTCTCTTACTAGCGTTCTCAGATTCTCTTACTAGCGTCCTGAGAGTCTCTTACTAGCGTCCTGAGAGTCTCTTACCAGCGTCTTCAGAGTCTCTTACCAGCGTCTTCAGAGTCTCTATCCAGCGTCCTCAGATTCTCTTACTAGCGTCCTCAGATTCTCTTAGCAGTGTCCTCAGATTCTCTCACTAGCGTCCTCAGATTCTCTTAGCAGTGTCCTCAGATTCTCTTACCAGTGTCCTCAGAGTCTCTTTCAAGCGTCCTCAGATTCTCTTAATAGCGTCCTCAGAGTCTCTTACACGCGTCTTCAGAGTCTCTTACCAGCGTCTTCAGAGTCTCTGTCCAGCGTCCTCAAATTCTCTTACTAGCGTCTTCAGATTCTCTTACTAGCGTCCTCAGAGTCTCTTACTAGCGTCCTCAGAGTTTTTTACTAGCGTCCTCAGAGTCTCTTACTAGCGTCCTCATAGTCTCTTGCTAGAGTCCTCAGAGTCTCTTACTAGCGTCCTCAGAGTCTCTTACTAGCGTCCTCAGAGTCTCTTACTAGCGTCCTGAGAGTCTTTTACTAGAGTCCTCAGAGTCTCTTACTAGCGTCCTCAGAGTTTTTTACTAGCGTCCTCAGAGTCTCTTACTAGCGTCCTCAGAGTCTCTTACTAGCGTCCTCAGAGTCTCTTACTAGCATCCTCAGAGTCTCTTACTAGCGTCCTCAGAGCCTCTTACTAGCGTCCTGAGAGTCTCTTACTAGCGTCCTCAGAGTCTCTTACTAGCATCCTCAGAGTCTGTTACTAGCATCCTCAGAGTCTCTTACTAGCATCCTCATAATCTCTTACTAGCGTCCTCAGAGTCTCTTACTAGCATCCTCGGAGTCTCTTACTAGCGTCCTCAGAGTCTCTTTCTAGCGTCCTCTGTGGAGAAATTTTCTCCAGGAGGGGGTATCAGCCCCCTTCAGCCCCCTTCAGCCCCTTCAGCACCTTTCAGCCCTGAGGGGCCCAGCCCTCTCAGAAGGGGCAAATATCTTGTTTACTGCTACAGTGGGTAATTGATCGCAGATGCAGTACGAGTATGCGACGTGGTCAAGCGACCGCTGCTCCTTGCACCAGTGTCGCAGAGTGTAGTTCAATAAAAGACAATTATGGAAAATCCTGCTCCCACTTTATTTCCATAGTAAAGATAGTGGACATTGTTGTCTATGCTTAAGACAGCAAGAAACAAACATTCTGCTTTGCTTCATCGAGGAAGTGGCAAAGAAGCAAAAGTACTAGGTCAGCTTTTCCTTTGTGCTAGGGAAGTGACGGCATTGGGTGCTGTGGCGTCTTCAGATTACTTTTGACTCTACTGAGAGTGACACTGACGCCAGGATAACCAACAAAGATCGATCTGTGCATTAGTGTGAACAAAGTGTCTCATAAAACACAATAAACACTTAAAAGAAGTGTGATCAGCTTCTTTAGTGATAATATTGTAAACAATAAAGACAAATCTTGTGGAACATAGTGTACTGTTGTGTGTATTCCTAGACTATGGAAGACGTGGACATCCAAGGACACTTCAGCTTCCGTCAAGTCACCGATACCTGTCGAAAGTGTGAAGAACACCATAGCTCACGCTACAAGAGCAAGGTAGGTTACGAATTTCTTGTAGTACGGGGGACTGCGCAGTTCTTGAGTCACAAGAAGTTTGTAATCAACCTATAGTCGGCAGTAAGGTGCGTAGTTTTGAGACCAAACAAGTATGTAATTTGTCAGCAATCAGTGAATGAAATATGCTGACATAACACCCCCTAGGGGTAATTTATAATCTTACAAATTATAAATCTTTACAGCCCATTGAGAGATGACTTCGACAGCTTCTCAAGACCTCTTCTGCAGGAGCGGCTGTACAGGCGATGAGCTGTCTTTATAAGTTAAGTACAAACTCTTTAAACTTAGCTGGTAATGCCATTTCTCAACATATTGGTCGTGCTCGAACCGGATAAAGTCCACACTGTGGTGCAAATATGTTGTTCTACAGTGTACAAATAACCTACGAACCAAGGTCCTTCGAAAAAAGATGTAAAACTAGTGTTTTACAATTTAAATCAGTATAAATGAGTCCCTCCAGACTCAATCACAGAGAATGGGCAGCCAAAAGAAAACGAGCGCTCACCCAGCGTTCACCCAAAGAAAACGGGAGCTGGGTGACTCACCCAACAAGAAAACGGGGGATGGCACCCAGCATCCACTGCTCCAAGCTCGAAGAAGTGCTGACTAAGACAACAACAACCCAAGTGATGTTCGGTTTGTCTGAGTGTATGTACACATAGTATTTATAATGTTTATAGACAGAAATTAAGAGACAAGATTGTGTTAAAGTTTGTTTCTTATAGATCTACCGGTTATATTAAAGGAACTTATATATAAAGTGTAAGCTTTCAAATACATATTAACAGTGAAATTTATATATGTGTAAGTAATATTCACGTGTGATTTACAGTTATACAGTGACATTTATAGTGTATAGTGAATGAAGTGTATAACATCGTTATTTACGATTAATCACCGTGGTCAGGCTGACACAGCAAACTCAAGCCATAAACACCAGCCACATGTACTGTGTACCCTTCATGGTCATTGACCCTGAGGTTAAGCTTAGTAGGTCAGTAGTGTCTGACTCGATTATTGCTGACTTAAGCATAACAAAAGCTCAGCTGTTTATAGCAGTACAGTGTTTTTTAAACACTCTAAGTGTGGTGCTAGAATTTTCAATATACCATTAAAATGGCTTGTTTGGACTAAGATTACACAATTAGAAAATCTAATTTCAGTCTGTATACGATTAACTCAAGAAACAAACATAGATTTTGATGATCTTGAGGTCAAATTTGAATTACTTACACAACGTCCGGAAATAATTAATTCAGACTATACACATTATGAAAAGACATTTCTTGAATCAGATACATCTGAGGATGAAATTAAAAATGTTTTGGATACTTTTAGTAATCAACAATTAAGGTGGACAGGAGTACAGGCTATCTTCCTCAAAACTCTGTCAGTGGCCTCAGATTCTCTTAGTAGCGTCCTCAGATTCTCTTTCAAGCGTCCTCAGATTCTCTTACTAGCGTTCTCAGATTCTCTTAGCAGTGTCCTCAGATTCTCTTACAAGCGTCCTCAGATTCTTTTAATAGCGTCCTCAGAGTCTCTTACTAGCGTCCTCAGAGTCTCTTACTAGCGTCCTGAGAGTCTCTTACCAGCGTCTTCAGAGTCTCTTACCAGCGTCTTCAGAGTCTCTATCCAGCGTCCTCAGATTCTCCTACTAGCGTCCTCAGATTCTCTTGGCAGTGTCCTCAGATTCTCTTACTAGCCTCCTCAGATTCTCTTAGCAGTGTCCTCAGATTCTCTAACAGTGTCCTCAGAGTCTCTTACATGCGTCCTCAGATTCTCTTAATAGCGACCTCAGAGTCTCTTACTAGCGTCCTCGGAGCCTTATACTAGCGTCCTCAGAGTCTCTTACTAGCGTCCTCAGAGTCTTTTACTAGCGTCCTCAGAGTTTCTCTCTAGCGTCCTCAGTCTCTCACTAGCGTCCTCTGAGCCTCTTACTGGCGTCCTCAGTCTCTTTCTTGCGTCCTCAGAGTCACTTACTAGCGTCCTCAGAGTCTCATACTAGCGTCCTCAGAGTCTCTTACTAGCGTCCTCAGAGTCTCTTACTAGCTTCCTCAGAGTCTCTTACTAGCGTCCTCAGAGTCTCTTACTAGCGTCCTCGGAGTCTCTTACTAGCGTCCTGAGAGTCTCTTACTAGCGTCCTGAGAGTCTCTTGCTAGCGTCCTCAGAGTCTCTTACTAGCGTCCTCAGATTCTCTTACCAGTGTCCTCAGATTCTCTTACCTGTGTCCTCAGAGTCTCTTACCAGCGTCCTCAGATTCTCTTACTAGCGTCCTCAGAGTCTTTTACTAGCGTCATCAGAGTCTCTTACTAGCGTCCTCAGAGTCTCTTACTAGCGTCCTCAGATTCTCTTACTCGCGTCCTCAGAGTCTCTTACTAGCGTGCTCAGAGTCTCTTACTAGCGTCCTAAGAGTCTCTTACTTTCGTCCTCATAGTCTCTTACTAGTGTCCTCATAGTCTCTTACCAGTGGCCTCAGATTCTCTTAGTAGCGTCCTCAGATTCTCTTTCAAGCGTCCTCAGATTCTCTTACTAGCGTTCTCAGATTCTCTTAGCAGTGTCCTCAGATTCTCTCACAAGCGTCCTCAGATTCTTTTAATAGCGTCCTCAGAGTCTCTTACTAGCGTCCTCAGAGTCTCTTACTAGCGTCCTGAGAGTCTCTTACCAGCGTCTTCAGAGTCTCTTACCAGCGTCTTCAGTCTCTATCCAGCGTCCTCAGATTCTCCTACTAGCGTCCTCAGATTCTCTTGGCAGTGTCCTCAGATTCTCTTACTAGCCTCCTCAGATTCTCTTAGCAGTGTCCTCAGATACTCTTAGCAGTGTCCTCAGATTCTCTTACTAGCCTCCTCAGATTCTCTTAGCAGTGTCCTCAGATTCTCTAACAGTGTCCTCAGAATCTCTTACATGCGTCCTCAGATTCTCTTAATAGCGACCTCAGAGTCTCTTACTAGCGTCCTCGGAGCCTTATACTAGCGTCCTCAGAGTCTCTTACTAGCGTCCTCAGTCTTTTACTAGCGTCCTCAGAGTTTCTCTCTAGCGTCGTCAGTCTCTCACTAGCGTCCTCTGAGCCTCTTACTGGCGTCCTCAGTCTCTTTCTTGCGTCCTCAGAGTCTCTTACTAGCGTCCTCAGAGTCTCTTACTAGCGTCCTCAGAGGCTCTTACTAGCGTCCTCAGAGCATCTTACTAGCGTCATTAGAGCCTCTTACTAGCGTCCTCAGAGTCTTTTACTAGCGTCCTCAGAGTATCTTACTAGCGTCCTCAGAGCTTCTTACTAGCGTCCTCAGAGCCTCTTATTAGCGTCCTGAGAGTCTCTTACTAGTGTTCTCAGAATCTCTTACTAGCGTCCTCAGAGTCTCTTACTAGCGTCCTCAGAGTCTCTTACTAGCGTCCTCAGAGTCTCTTACTAGCGTCCTCAGAGTCTCTTACTAGCGTCCTCAGAGGCTCTTACTAGCGTCCTCAGAGCATCTTACTAGCGTCATTAGAGCCTCTTACTAGCGTCCTCAGAGTCTTTTACTAGCGTCCTCAGAGTATCTTACTAGCGTCCTCAGAGCTTCTTACTAGCGTCCTCATAGCCTCTTATTAGCGTCCTGAGAGTCTCTTACTAGTGTTCTCAGAATCTCTTACTAGCGTCCTCAGAGTCTCTTACTAGCGTCCTCAGAGTCTCTTACTAGCGTCCTCAGAGTCTCTTACTAGCGTCCTCAGAGTCTCTTACTAGCGTCCTCAGAGTCTCTTAATAGCGTCCTCAGAGTCTCTTACTAGCGTCCTCAGAGTCTCTTAATAGCGTCCTCAGAGTCTCTTACTAGCGCCCTCATAGTCTCTTACTAGCGTCATCATAGTCTCTTGCCAGCGTCCTCACACTCTATCGGCAGTGTCCTCAGAGTCTCTTACTAGCATCCTAAGAGTCTCTTACCAACGTCCTCAGAGTTTCTTAGCAGCCTTCTTGGAGTTTCTTACTAGCGTGCTGAGAGTCTCTTACCAACGTCCTCAGAATCTTTTGACATCATTCTCAGAGTCTCTTACTAGCGTCCTAAGAGTCTCTTACTAGCGCCCTCAGTCTCTTACTAGCGTACTCAGAGTCTCTTACTAGCGTCCTCAAATTCTCTTACTAGCGTCCTGAGAGTCTCTTACTAGCGTCCTCAGAGTCTCTTACTAGCGTCCTCAGAGTTTCTTACTAGCGTCCTCAGAGTCTCTTACTAGCGTCCTCAGGGTCTTTTACTAGCGTCTTGAGAGTCTCTTACCAGCGTCCACAGAGTCTCTTACTAGAGTCCTCAGATTCTCTTACTCGCGTCCTCAGAGTCTCTTACTAGCGTGCTCAGAGTCTCTTACTAGCGTCCTCAGAGTTTCTTACTAGCGTGCTCATAGTCTCTTACTAGTGTCCTCATAGTCTCTTACCAGCGGCCTCAGATTCTCTTAGTAGCGTCCTCAGATTCTCTTTCAACCGTCCTCAGATTCTCTTACTAGCGTCCTCAGATTCTCTTAGCAGTGTCCTCAGATTCTCTTACTGGCGTCCTAAGATTCTCTTAACAGTGTCCTCAGATTCTCTTACCAGTGTCCTCAGAGTCTCTTACAAGCGTCCTCAGATTCTCTTAATAGCGTCCTCAGAGTCTCTTACTAGCGTCCTCAGAGTCTCTTACTAGCGTCCAGAGAGTCTCTTACTAGCGTCCGCAGAGTCTCTTACCAGCGTCTTCAGAGTCTCCTACCATCGTCTTCAGAGTCTCTATCCAGCGTCCTCAGATTCTCTTACCAGCGTCCTCAGATTCTCTTACTAGCGTCCTCAGAGTCTATTGCAAGCGTCCTCAAATTCTCTTACTAGCGTCCTCACATTCTCTTACTAGCGTCCTTAGATTCTCTTTCAAGCGTCCTCAGATTCTCTTACTAGCGTCCTCAGGTTCTCTTAGCAGTGTCCCCAGATTCTCTTACCTGTGTCCTCAGAGTCTCTTACCAGCGTCCTCAGATTCTCTTAATAGCGTCCTCAGAGCCTCTTACTAGCGTCCACGGAATTTCTTACTTGCGTCCTCAGAGTCTCTTGCTAGCGTCCTCAGAGTCTCTTACTAGCGTCCTCAGAGTCTCTTACTAGCGCCCTCATAGTCTCTTACTAGCGTCCTCATAGTCTCTTGCCAACGTCCTCAGATTCTTTTACTAGCGTCCTCAGATTCTCTTTCATGCGTCCTCAGATTCTCTTACTAGCGTCCTCAGATTCTCTCACCAGTGTCCAAAGGTTCTCTTACCTGTGTCCACAGAGTCTCTTACCAGCGACCTCAGATTCACTTAATAGCGTCCTCAGAGTCTCTTACAAGCGTCCTCGGAGTCTCTTACTAGCGTACTGAGAGTCTCTTACTAGCGTCCTGAGAGTCTCTTACTAGCGTCCTCAGATTCTCTTACAAGCGTCCTCAGATTCTTTTAATAGCGTCCTCAGAGTCTCTTACTAGCGTCCTCAGAGTCTCTTACCAGCGTCTTCAGAGTCTCTTACCAGCGTCTTCAGAGTCTCTATCCAGCGTCCTCAGATTCTCCTACTAGCGTCCTCAGATTCTCTTAGCAGTGTCCTCAGATTCTCTTACTAGCGTCCTCAGATTCTCTTAGCAGTGTCCTCAGATACTCTTAGCAGTGTCCTCAGATTCTCTTACTAGCCTCCTCAGATTCTCTTAGCAGTGTCCTCAGATTCTCTTACAGTGTCCTCAGAGTCTCTTACATGCGTCCTCAGATTCTCTTAATAGCGACCTCAGAGTCTCTTACTAGCGTCCTCAGAGCCTTATACTAGCGTCCTCAGAGTCTCTTACTAGCGTCCTCAGAGTCTTTTACTAGCGTCCTCAGAGTTTCTCTCTAGCGTCCTCAGTCTCTTACTAGCGTCCTCTGAGCCTCTTACTGGCGTCCTCAGTCTCTTTCTTGCGTCCTCAGAGTCTCTTACTAGCGTCCTCAGAGTCTCATACTAGCGTCCTCAGAGTCTCTTACTAGCGTCCTCAGAGTCTCTTACTAGCTTCCTCAGAGTCTCTTACTAGCGTCCTCAGAGTCTCTTACTAGCGTCCTCAGAGCATCTTACTAGCGTCATTAGAGCCTCTTACTAGCGTCCTCAGAGTCTTTTACTAGCGTCCTCAGAGTCTCTTACTAGCGTCCTCAGAGCTTCTTACTAGCGTCCTCAGAGCCTCTTGCTAGCGTCCTCAGAGCCTCTTACTAGCGTCCTCAGAGCCTCTTATTAGCGTCCTGAGAGTCTCTTACTAGTGTTCTCAGAATCTCTTACTAGCGTCCTCAGAGTCTCTTACTAGCGTCCTCAGAGTCTCTTACTAGCGTCCTCAGAGTCTCTTACTAGCGTCCTCAGAGTCTCTTACTAGCGTCCTCAGAGTCTCTTACTAGCGTCCTCAGAGTCTCTTACTAGCGTCCTCAGAGTCTCTTAATAGCGTCCTCAGAGTCTCTTACTAGCGCCCTCATAGTCTCTTACTAGCGTCCTCATAGTCTCTTGCCAGCGTCCTCACACTCTATCGGCAGTGTCCTCAGAGTCTCTTACTAGCGTTCTGAGAGTCTCTTACTAGCGTCCTCAGAGTCTCTTACTAGCGTCCTCAGATTCTCTTAATAGCGTCCTCAGAGTCTCTTACTAGCGCCCTCATAGTCTCTTACTAGCGTCCTCATAGTCTCTTGCCAGCGTCCTCACACTCTATCGGCAGTGTCCTCAGAGTCTCTTACTAGCGTCCTGAGAGTCTCTTACTAGCGTCCTCAGAGTCTCTTACTAGCGTCCTCAGAGTCTCTTACTAGCGTCCTCAGAGTCTCTTACTAGCGTCCTCAGAGTCTCTTACTAGCGTCCGCAGAGTCTTTTACTAGCGTCCTCAGATTCTCTTACTAACGTCCTCAGAGTCTCTTACTAGCGTCCTCAGTGTCTCTTACTAGCGCCCTCAGACTCTCTTACTAGCGCTCTCATAGCCTCTTACTAGCGTCCTCATAGTCTCTTACTAGCGTCCTCAGAGTCTCTTACTAGCGTCCTCAGATTCTCTTACTCGCGTCCTCAGAGTCTCTTATTAGCGTGCTCAGAGTCTCTTACTAGCGTCCTAAGAGTCTCTTACTTTCGTCCTCATAGTCTCTTACTAGTGTCCTCATAGTCTCTTACCAGTGGCCTCAGATTCTCTTAGTAGCGTCCTCAGATTCTATTTCAAGCTTCCTCAGATTCTCTTACTAGCGTTCTCAGATTCTCTTAGCAGTGTCCTTAGATTCTCTTACAAGCGTCCTCAGATTCTTTTAATAGCGTCTTCAGAGTCTCTTACTGTCGTCCTCAGAGTCTCTTACTAGCGTCCTGAGAGTCTCTTACCAGCGTCTTCAGAGTCTCTTACCAGCGTCTTCAGAGTCTCTATTCAGCGTCCTCAGATTCTCTTACTAGCGTCCTCAGAGTCTATTACTAGCGTCCTCAGAGTCTCTTACCAGCGTCTTCAGAGTCTCTTACCAGCGTCTTCAGAGTCTCTATCCAGCGTCCTCAGATTCTCCTACTAGCGTCCTCAGATTCTCTTAGCAGTGTCCTCAGATTCTCTTACTGGCGTCCTCAGATTCTCTTAGCAGTGTCCTCAGATACTCTTAGCAGCGTCCTCAGATTCTCTTACTAGCGTCCTCAGATTCTCTCAGCAGTGTCCTCAGATTCTCTTACCAGTGTCCTCTGAGTCTCTTACAAGCGTCCTCAGATTCTTATAATAGCGTCCTCAGAGTCTCTTACTAGCGTCCTCAGAGTCTCTTACTAGCGTCCTCAGAGTCTCTTACCAGCGTCTTCAGAGTCTCTATCCAGCGTCCTCATATTCTCTTACTAGCGTTCTCAGAGTCTCTTACTAGCGTCCTCAGAGTCTCTTACCAGCGTCTTCAGAGTCTCTTACCAGCGTCTTCAGAGTCTCTATCCAGCGTCCTAAGATTCTCTTAGCAGTGTCCTCAGATTCTCTTACTAGCCTCCTCAGATTCTCTTTGCAGTGTCCTCAGATTCTCTTACAGTGTCCTCAGAGTCTCTTACATGCGTCCTCAGATTCTCTTAATAGCGTCCTCAGAGTCTCTTACTAGCGTCCTCAGAGCCTTATACTAGCGTCCTCAGTTTCTCTTACTAGCTTCCTCAGAATCTTTTACTAGCGTCCTCAGAGTTTCTCTCTAGCGTCCTCTGTCTCTTACTAGCGCCCTCTGAGCCTCTTACTGGCATCCTCAGTCTCTTTCTTGCGTCCTCAGAGTCTCTTACTAGCGTCCTCAGAGTCTCATACAAGCGTCCTCAGAGTCTCTTACTAGCGTCCTCAGAGTCTCTTACTAGCGTCCTCAGAGTCTCTTACTAGCGTCCTCAGAGTCTCTTACTAGCGTCCTCAGAGCATCTTACTAGCGTCCTTAGAGCCTCTTACTAGCGTCCTCACAGCCTTTTACTAGCGTCCTCAGAGTCTTTTACTAGCGTCCTCAGAGTCTCTTACTAGCGTCCTCAGATTCTCTTAATAGCGTCCTCAGAGTCTCTTACTAGCGCCCTCATAGTCTCTTACTAGCGTCCTCATAGTCTCTTGCCAGCGTCCTCACACTCTATCGGCAGTGTCTTCAGAGTCTCTTACTAGCGTCCTGAGAGTCTCTTACTAGCGTCCTCAGAGTCTCTTACTAGCGTCCTCAGAGTCTCTTACTAGCGTCCTCAGAGTCTCTTACTAGCGTCCTCAGAGTCTCTTACTAGCGTCCGCAGAGTCTTTACTAGCGTCCTCAGATTCTCTTACTAACGTCCTCAGAGTCTCTTACTAGCGTCCTCAGTGTCTCTTACTAGCGCCCTCAGACTCTCTTACTCGCGTCCTCAGAGTCTCTTATTAGCGTGCTCAGAGTCTCTTACTAGCGTCCTAAGAGTCTCTTACTCTCGTCCTCATAGTCTCTTACTAGTGTCCTCATAGTCTCTTACCAGTGGCCTCAGATTCTCTTAGTAGCGTCCTCAGATTCTATTTCAAGCTTCCTCAGATTCTCTTACTAGCGTTCTCAGATTCTCTTAGCAGTGTCCTCAGATTCTCTTACAAGCGTCCTCAGATTCTTTTAATAGCGTCTTCAGAGTCTCTTACTGTCGTCCTCAGAGTCTCTTACTAGCGTCCTGAGAGTCTCTTACCAGCGTCTTCAGAGTCTCTTACCAGCGTCTTCAGAGTCTCTATCCAGCGTCCTCAGATTCTCTTACTAGCGTCCTCAGAGTCTCTTACTAGCGTCCTCAGAGTCTCTTACCAGCGTCTTCAGAGTCTCTTACCAGCGTCTTCAGAGTCTCTATCCAGCGTCCTCAGATTCTCCTACTAGCGTCCTCAGATTCTCTTAGCAGTGTCCTCAGATTCTCTTACTAGCGTCCTCAGATTCTCTTAGCAGTGTCCTCAGATACTCTTAGCAGCGTCCTCAGATTCTCTTACTAGCGTCCTCAGATTCTCTCAGCAGTGTCCTCAGATTCTCTTACCAGTGTCCTCTGAGTCTCTTACAAGCGTCCTCAGATTCTTATAATAGCGTCCTCAGAGTCTCTTACTAGCGTCCTCAGAGTCTCTTACTAGCGTCCTGAGAGTCTCTTACCAGCGTCTTCAGAGTCTCTATCCAGCGTCCTCAGATTCTCTTACTAGCGTTCTCAGAGTCTCTTACTAGCGTCCTCAGAGTCTCTTACCAGCGTCTTCAGAGTCTCTTACCAGCGTCTTCAGAGTCTCTATCCAGCGTCCTAAGATTCTCTTAGCAGTGTCCTCAGATTCTCTTACTAGCCTCCTCAGATTCTCTTTGCAGTGTCCTCAGATTCTCTTACAGTGTCCTCAGAGTCTCTTACATGCATCACCAGATTCTCTTAATAGCGTCCTCAGAGTATCTTACTAGCGTCCTCAGAGCCTTATACTAGCGTCCTCAGTTTCTCTTACTAGCGTCCTCAGAGTCTTTTACTAGCGTCCTCAGAGTTTCTCTCTAGCGTCCTCAGTCTCTTACTAGCGCCCTCTGAGCCTCTTACTGGCGTCCTCAGTCTCTTTCTTGCGTCCTCAGAGTCTCTTACTAGCGTCCTCAGAGTCTCATACAAGCGTCCTCAGAGTCTCTTACTAGCGTCCTCAGAGTCTCTTACTAGCGTCCTCAGAGTCTCTTACTAGCGTCCTTAGAGTCTCTTACTAGCGTCCTCAGAGCATCTTTCTAGCATCCTTAGAGCCTCTTATTAGCGTCCTGATAGTCTCTTACTAGCGTTCTCAGAATCTCTTACTAGCGTCCTCAGAGTCTCTTACTAGTGTCCTCAGAGTCTCTTACTAGCGTCCTCAGAGTCTCTTACTAGCGTCCTCAGATTCTCTTAGCAGTGTCCTCAGATACTCTTAGCAGCGTCCTCAGATTCTCTTACTAGCGTCCTCAGATTCTCTCAGCAGTGTCCTCAGATTCTCTTACCAGTGTCCTCTGAGTCTCTTACAAGCGTCCTCAGATTCTTATAATAGCGTCCTCAGAGTCTCTTACTAGCGTCCTCAGAGCTTCTTACTAGCGTCCTCAGAGCCTCTTACAAACGTCCTCAGAGCCTCTTACTAGCGTCCTCAGAGCCTCTTATTAGCGTCCTGAGAGTCTCTTACTAGCGTTCTCAGAATCTCTTACTAGCGTCCTCAGAGTCTCTTACTAGTGTCCTCAGAGTCTCTTACTAGCGTCCTCAGAGTCTCTTACTAGCGTCCTCAGAGTCTCTTACTAGCGTCCTCAGAGTCTCTTACTAGCGTCCTCAGAGTTTCTTAATAGCGTCCTCAGAGTGTCTTACTAGCGTCCTCAGAGTCTCTTACTAGCGTCCTCTGTGGAGAAATTTTCTCCAGGAGGGGGGTATCAGCCCCCTTCAGCCCCTTCAGCACCTTTCAGCCCTAAGGGGCCCAGCCGTCTCAGAAGGGGCAAATATCTTGTTTACTGCTACAGTGGGTAATTGATCGCAGATGCAGTACGAGTATGCGACGTGGTCAAGCGACCGCTGCTCTTTGCACCAGTGTTGCAGAGTGTAGTTTAATAAAAGACTGTTCATTTATTACCTTAGCAGGACAATTAAGGAAAATCCTGCTCCCACTTTATTACCATAGTAAAGATAGTGGACATTGTTGTCTATGCTTAAGACAGCAAGATACAAACATTCTGCTTTGCTTCTTCGAGGAAGAGGCAAGGAAGCAAAAGTACTAGGTCAGATTTTCCTTTGTGCTAGGGGAGTGACGGCATGGGGTGCTGTGGCGTCTTCAGATTACTTTTGACTCTACTGAGAGTGACACTGACGCCAGGATAACCAACAAAGAACGATCTGTGCGTTAGTGTGAACAAAGTGTCTCATAAAACACAATAAACACTTAAGAGAAGTGTGATCAGCTTCTTTAGTGATAAGATTGTTAACAATAAAGACAAATCTTGTGGAACATAGTGTACCAGTGTGCGTATTCCTAGACTATGGAAGACGTGGACATCCAAGGACACTTCAACTTCTGTCAAGTCACTGATACCTGTCGAAGGTGTGAAGAAGACCATAGCTCACGCTACAAGAGCAAAGTAGGTTACGAATTTCTTGTAGTACTGGGGACTGCGCAGTTCTTGAGTCGCAAGGAGTTTGTAATCAACCTATAGTCGGCAGTAAGGTGCGGACTTTTGAGTCCAAACAAGTATGTAATTTGTCAGCAATCAGTGAATGAAATATGCTGACATAACACCCCCTAGGGGTAATTTATAATTTTACAAATTATAAATCTTTACAGCCCGTTGAGAGATGACTTCGACAGCTTCTCAAGACCTCGTCTGCAGGGGCGTCTGTGCAGGCAATGAGCTGTCTTATAAGTTTAGTACAAACTCTTTAAACTTAGCTGGTAATGCCATTTCTCAACATATTGGTCGTGCTTGAACCGGATAAAGGCCACACTGTGGTCCAAATATTTTGTACTACAGTGTACAAATAACCTACGAACCAAGGACCTTCGAAAAAAGCTGTAAAACTAGTGTTTTACAATTTAAATCAGTATAAATGAGTCCCTCCAGTCTCAATCACAGAGAATGGGCAGCCAAAAGAAAACGGGCGCTCACCCAGCGTTCACCCAAAGAAAACGGGAGCTGGGTGACTCACCCAACAAGAAAACGGGGGATGGCACCCAGCATCCACTGTCTCCAAGCTCGAAAAAGTGCTGACCAAGACAACAACAACCCAAGTGATGTTCAGTTTGTCTGAGTGTATATACACATAGTGTTTATAATGTTTATAGACAGAAATTAAGAGACAAGATTGTGTTAAAGTTTGTTTCTTATAGATCTACCTATTATATTAAAGGAACTTATATATAAAGTGTAAGCCTTCAAATACATATTAACAGTGAAATTTATATATGTGTAAGTAATATTCACGTGTGATTTACAGTTATACAGTGACTTTTATAGTGTATAGTGAATGAAGTGTATAACATCGTTATTTACGATTAATCATCGTGGTCAGACTGACACAGCAAACTCAAGCCAGCCATATGTACCGTGTACCCTTCATGGTAACTGACCCTGAGGTTAAGCTTAGTAGGTCAGTAGTGTCTGACTCGATTATTGCTGACTTAAGCATAACAAAAACTCAGCTGTTTATAGCAGTACAGTGTGCTAGAATTTTCAATATACCATTAAAATGGCTTGTTTGGAAACTCAGTTTCAGTCTTTACAGACTAAGATTACACAATTAGAAAATCTAATTTCAGTCTGTATAGGATTAACTCAAGAAACAAACATAGATTTTGATGATCTTTAGGTCAAATTTGAATTACTTACTCAACGTCTGGAAATAATTAATTCAGACTATACACATTATGAAAAGACATTTCATGAATCAGATACATCTGAGGATGAAATTAAAAATGTTTTGGATACATTTAGTAATCAACAATTAAGGTGGACAGGAGTACAGGCTATCTGCCGCAAAACTCTGTCACAGAGACCTACTGTAACTAGTGGTCAAACACTTGTTACACCTGTAACAACAACAAGTGTCCCATTACCAAGCTTACCTACATTGTCATTATCTATTTTCCAAGGTCATAATTATGAAGAATTCATTAGTGGTTTTCAATCTATAGTAAATTCACGAACTGACATAGATGAGATTGCTAAGTTCAATTACCTTAAATGTCTTGTGAAGGGAAAACCCTATGAACTGATTAATCATTTCCGATGGTGAAAGGTAATTATCAAATAGCCTTACGTGTCTTAGCAGACAATTACTTCGATGCTGACAAGGCTAGAGTTAGACATGCAGTCTTAATATCAAGCTTGAAGCCACCCAAACATTGTTTTTCAGACTTACAGGCATTTAGAATTACATTAGACGATAGTCTCAGATCTCTAGGTGCTAAATATGACCTAAGACAATGTGATTGGTTTATCAGTGGTATTGTACAGGATAAGCTGTCACCACAAACTATTGAACGATTAAATATCATGTTCAATAAACGCTATTTCACTTGTGAAGAAATTAGCGTCCTCAGAGTCTCTTACTAGCGTCCTCAGAGCCTCTTACTAGTGTCCTGAGAGTCTCTTACTAGCGTCCTCAGAGTCTCTTACTAGCGTCCTCAGAGTCTCTTACTAGCGTCCTCAGAGCCTCTTACTAGCGTCCTCAGAGCCTCTTACTAGCGTCCTCAGAGCCTCTTACTAGCGCCCTCAGAGCCTCTTACTAGCGTCCTCAGAGCCTCTTACTAGCGTCCTCAGAGTGTCTTACTAGCGTCCTCAGAGCCTCTTACTAGCGTCCTCAGAGTCTCTTACTAGCGTCCTCAGAGTCTCTTACTAGCGTCCTCAGAGTCTCTTACTAGCGTTCTCAGAGCCTCTTACTAGCGTTCTCAGAGCCTCTTACTAGCATCCTCAGAGTCTCTTACTAGCGTCCTCAGAGTCTCTTACTAGCGTCCTCAGAGCCTCTTGCTAGCGTCCTCAGAGTCTCTTACTAGCGTCCTCAGAGCCTCTTACTAGCGTCCTCAGAGTCTCTTACTAGCGTCCTCAGAGTCTCTTACTAGCGTCCTCAGAGTCTCTTATTAGCGTCCTCAGAGCCTCTTACTAGCATCCTCAGAGCCTCTTACTAGCGTCCTCAGAGCCTCTTACTAGCGTCCTCAGAGCCTCTTACTAGCGTCCTCAGAGCCTCTTACTAGCATCCTCAAAGTCTCTTACTAGCGTCCTCAGAGTCTCTTACTAGCGTCCTCAGAGCCTCTTACTAGCGTCCTCAGAGTCTCTTACTAGCGTCCTCAGAGCCTCTTACTAGCGTCCTCAGAGCCTCTTACTAGCGTCCTCAGAGTCTCTTATTAGCGTCCTCAGAGTCTCTTACTAGCGTCCTCAGAGTCTCTTATTAGCGTCCTCAGAGCCTCTTACTAGCGTCCTCAGAGTCTCTTATTAGCGTCCTCAGAGCCTCTTACTAGCGTCCTCAGAGCCTCTTACTAGCGTCCTCAGAGCCTCTTACTAGCGTCCTCAGAGTCTCTTACTAGCGTCCTCAGAGTCTCTTACTAGCATCCTCAGAGTCTCTTACTAGCGTCCTCAGAGTCTCTTACTAGCGTCCTCAGAGTCTCTTACTAGCGTCCTCAGAGCCTCTTACTAGCGTCCTCAGAGTCTCTCAATAAATTCACGTTCTTCTTACTTTTATATTTTAGTCTTCATGTTTGTTTCTTTTCATTATTTATTTTTTTTTCTTTACATTTTTTGTATAATTTTTTAAGTTTCCTTTTTTATGTTTTATCTCTTATTATTTGTTCATATTAATTCTTTTATTCTTTTTTGTGTTTTTGTTTAGATTAGTTTTTTTCATATTTCGTGCATATTTTTCCTGAATGTTCTTTCTCTTTTATACTTTTATGTATTATATTTTATATTTTTTTCGTTTTTAGGTAAAAAAACTGATTTTCTCATATATTTTATTAATTATTTATATTTATTCCAAATATTATTTAACTTTTGCTGTTCTTGATTTTCTCATTTATGTTTTAATTAATTTTCATATTTCTTTTGTATCTTTCAAGCATTTTTAATATTTTTTGCTCTTTTTTTGTATTCCATTTTTCAAACTTTAATATCTATTTTTTCAGTATTCTTGCAGATTTTCAGTTAATTCCTTTTTCTCCTTATTTTTCCGTTTTTCTTACTTCTACTTTTTCTTATTTGCTCAGTCACACTTTTTAAAAAATGCCCCATTTTTTCTTATTTTTTAATCTTTGTTTCTTTTTTGACACAGAAAATGTAATAAGGAAAGAATGTTCGTATCACTTGAACATCAGTATATAAAGTAATATATTAACAGACTAATTACCAGCACCAGTGATCACATTTTTCTCCCCGTAATGTAAAATTTGCTGGAAAAACCTCCACTCATAAGCTAATTATCTTATTAAAAATAACAACTCTATAACTGCTGACACAATGCACAAGAAAATTGAAGATCTAGAAAGGGGAGTAGAAATTTAGCTTTTTTTTTTTTTGTTTTGTTTAACCTTAAATGTTTTCCCCCAGAAAGAAAACTTTATACAGCACCTGACTGCTCTCTCAAGGGATCCCAAAAACCCAAAGTTGCAACCCAGACATTCTTCGCAACCTAAAACTGGGTCTCCTGATTCTCAAACAAACAACCTCGCCTTAATCCTCCTTCTCCTGTTTACTGCAAATATTGCACCAAAATCTCAATCTCTTTGTGCCTGGTGTACAGTTTGCCAATTTCCTGTGAGGTCTGGCCTGAGTTTTGTTGGTCAACTTTTTCTTTACTTGAGACAGTTCGTCCAGCGTCGCTGCCAGTTTTAAAGACTTTTGTTTTTAATTTAAAAATCTCTTCCCGAGAGTTTTAAGTAATAGTTAACTTTAGGGTTTTTCAAGATATATAAGCACATAATATATATATGTATATATATATATATATATATATATATATATATATATATATATATATATATATATATATATATATATATACATATATATATATATATATATATATATATATATATATATATATATATATATATATATATATATATATATATATATATATATCATACTGAATAGGTGATAACAACGCAAAAATTTGTGTATGCAATAATTTCGCAAAAAGCATTCTGAACCTAATGAGAAAAATATATTTCATTCTTTGTTAATTATTAAATTTTTTGTAAACTTATCTAAAATATGTTTAGTTGGATTAGGCTAAATTAAATTGAGCTTTTTATAATAAGGTTAGGTAAGTTGAGGAGAAATTTTCTCCAAGGAAGGGGGTATCGGCCTCCTTCAGCCCTTTTCAGCCCTTTCCAGCCCTGAGGGGATCAGCCCTCTCAGAATGAGGAAGCATCTTGTTTACTTCTACATCAAGTAATTACAAGTAGATGTTTAACCAGCGTGTACCAATCATAGGTCATGTGACTTCTTTGCAAGAGACCAGTGTTGCAATCAATTTGAGTTAATGAGAGTGATTAATCTCTGTGCCACAACAGGAAAGGTACAGGGAAACTTCTACCTCATTTTGTTCACATGTGGGACATTATGAACACTCAGTGATTGAGATATGTCAAGAAATCAAGCACTCGTGTTGCAAACTGTTGCAGTTTGGCAAGGAAGGCAAATCTGCTTGTATCAGCGAATTCTTTATATGAGGGCAAGACAGGTCAGCGGGGTGCGCTGCGGGGTAGATTCCTTTTATACTTAGTCAAAGCAACTCGTGCGTCACACTGTAATAACAAAGACTTTAATGATCGCACGTTTGTGTGCATAAAGGAACCTCGAAAGACACAGAACACTTACAGAAAAGTGACAACAACTTTTTTAGTGATAAAACTGTGAATAATAAACAATACTTGATGAACAGTGTGTAACGAGTGTTGCGATCCTGACGGAGTGTAGTGCGGCATTATTCAGAATATGTCTGCTTCAATCAAGACACCTATATCCGAGTCACATATAGGTAGGTCTAGTAATTATTGAGACTAGCTAGGTCAGCTGTGCAGCAGACAGTTGGTTCATTTCTCTCTAGATTTACAATACACTTGGTTATAGGCGGGCTTTTTAGCCCAACACAAGTGAGTATAGATTCCCGTCAGTATTCAGTTACTGAAATACTGACACAACACCCACTAGGGGTATACTCATCATACCTTTTCCCTTCAGCCACGTGGTCATACAACAACTGTCTATCATTGGAGGCTGCTATTGTCAAAGGCTACGATAGGCAGAGACAGCAACAAAGCTAACTGTTTGATACAGAGTTTTAGTGTTTGTTCTACAAGTTTATTTGACCATAGTTTTGGTTAGATAAATGATACCACAGAGTTGGTCCTTCGAACCAGATATGTAGCCACATGGTGGTCCAAATAAATTACCAGCCAAGGTTGTTCGAAAAAAGCTGTAAAACTAGTATTTTTACAATATATATCAGAATGAGTCCCTCCAGGCTCAATCAAAGAGAATGGGTAGCCTCGCTAACCAATAGAAAACAGGAGGCGCTCACCATCAGTCACCCATCACACTCAACAAAAAACGGGGGCTGGGCAACTCTCCCTGTCCCCAACAAAAAAGGGGGTCGGCTCACCCACCAAGCGATGCCTCACTGCCCAAGAGCTAACTCACCGAAGATCAGGCGGCAGCCAGCTGGTCTAGATGTATATATATCTACCCAGTGTTTATAAACAGAAATTAAGAGACAAGACTGTGTTCATGTTTGTCTCTTATAGATTTAACTGTTATATTAAAGGAAACTATATATAAAGTGCAAGCTTTCATATATTAGCAGTGACATTTATATATGTGTAAGAAATATACACATGTGATTTACAGTTATACAGTGTTTAGTGAATGAAATGTATAACGTCATTACTTATGGTGACTCAGCAGTGTTCCAAGCTGAGACCGTATCACACAGGACAGCTGGCATCATCCAGCCATATGTACTCTGCACCCTTCAAGGTCATTGACCCTGAGGTTATGCTTAGTGGGTCAATAGTGTCTGACTATTATTGCTGACTCGAGCAACAAAAACTCAGTTATAGCAGTGTAGTGTGTAAACTCTCCAAGTGTGGTGCTAGAATTATCAGTATCCCATAATAATGGCATCATTGAAAACTCAGTTTCAGTCTCTACAGACTAAGATTTCAGTCTGTGTAGGGTTAACTCATGATACATACATAGATTTTGATGATCTTGAGGCAAACCTGGAATTACTTACTCAGTGCATGAAAATAATTAATTCAGATTATGCAAAATATGAAAGTGAATGTTGAGAAATGGCTTACCAGATAAGATATAATTTTAAATATAGGGAAAACTTAACTTAGAAAGACAGCTCATCGCCTGCACAGCCGCCCCTACAGACGAGGTCTTGAGAAGCTGTCGAAGTCCTCTCTCAACGGGCTGTAATAGATCATATTATGTAAACAATAAATTACCCCTAGGGGGTGTTATGTCAGCATATTTCATTCACTGATTGCTGACAAACTTACGTGTGTGGACTTAAAGGTCTGCATATCACCGGGGTTTATGATAAGTGACTAACTCATGACTTTATACTCAATTGCGCAGTCAATAGTAGTACATCACGAGTTAGAACACTTACTTGGGTATATGTATCTGACCCGTAATTACGCCCGGATATCCGTTGAGTTGATTGAAGAATAGTGTTCTTTGAAGAATGTCGCACTATACTCTATTGGATCGCAACACTCGTTGTTGCACTGTTCATCAATAATTGTTCACACAATATCACTAAGAAGTTGATCACACTTCTCTGTAAGTGTTTATCGTGTTTTGTGAGACACTTTGTTCACACTAACGCACATCAGTATTCTTTGTTGGTTATCCTGACGTCAGTGTGACTCCCAGTAGGGTCAAAAGTAATCTGAAGACGCCACAATGCCCCACGCCGTCACTGCGCCTAAAACAAAGGAAAAGCTGATCTAGTACCTTTTGCTTCCTTGCCACTTCCTCCATGAAGCAAAGCAGAATGCTTGAATCTTGCTGTCTTAAGCATGGACAACAATGTGCACTATCTTTACCATAGTAATAAAGTGGGAGCAGGAATTTCCTTAATTGTCCTGCTAAGGTAAGAAATGGACTGTCTTTTATTAAAATACACTTTGCAACACTGGAGTCTTGCACGGAGCGGCGGTCGCTTGACCACACGTCGCATACTGGTACTGCATCTGGGATCAATTACTCACTGTAACAGTAAACAAGATGCTTCCCCTTTCTGAGAGGGCTGGGCCCCTCAGGGCTGAAAGGGGCTGTAAGGGGCTGAAGGGGGCTGATACCCCCCTCCTGGAGAAAATTTCTCCACAGCGAATTCCTAGAATCAAATCCATCTGAGGATGACATTAAAAATGTTTTGGGTACTTTTAGTTATCAACAATTAAGGTGGACAGGAGTACAGGCTACCTGCAGTAAAACTCTGTCACATAGACCTACTGTAACTAGTGGCCAAACCCCTGCCACAACACCTGTCACACCTGTTACACCAGGTATCCCATTACCAAGCTTACCTACATTGTCATTGCCCATTTTCCAAGGTCATAATTACGAAGAATTTAGTAGTGGTCTTCAATCCATAGTAAATTCACGAACTGATATAGATGAGATTGCTAAGTTCAATTATCTTAAATGTCTTGTGAAGGGAGAACCCTACAAACTGAATATTTATTTCCGGTGGCTAAAGGCAATTATCCCCTAGCCTTACGTGTCTTAGTAGACAATTATTTTGATGCTGACAAAGTCAGGGTTAGACATGCAGTTTTAATATCAAGCTTGAAACCACCCAAACATTGTTTTTCAGACTTACAGTCATTTAGGATCACATTAGACAATAGTCCCAGATCTCTAGGTGCTAAATATGACCTACAGCAATGTGATTGGTTTATCAGTGGTATTGTACAAGATAAGTTGTCACCACAAACTATTGAACAAATAAATATTATGTTCACTAAACCCTATTTCACTTGTGAAGAAATTAACAATGGTTTACAAGCAATAGTTTCTTGCACGCAAGCAACGAGACAAGATGAAACATTCACAAATTCTGTGGATAACAAACCGTGTCACCGTGGTTGTTTATTATGTTTATAGATGGGGATGTAAGAGAAGTAAATGCAGGGGTCTTGGCAAGAGGCGTGGAATTAAAAGATAAAGAATCACACATAAAGTGAGAGTTGTCACAGTTGCTCTTTGCTGATGACACTGTGCACTTTGGAGATTCTGAAGAGAAGTTGCAGAAGTTGGTGGATGAATTTGGTAGGGTATGTAAAAGAAGAAAATTAAAAGTGAATACAAGAAAGAGTAAGGTTATGAGGATAACAAAAAGGTTAGGTGATGAAAGATTGGATATCAGATTGGAGGAAGAGAGTATGGAGGAGGTGAATGTATTCAGATATTTGGGAGTGGACGTGTCAGCAGATGGATCTATGAAAGATGAGATGAATCATAGAATTGGTGAGGGGAAAAGGGTGAGCGGTGTACTTAGGAGTCTGTGGAGATAAAGAACTTTGTCCTTGGAGGCAAAGAGAGGAATGTATGAGAGTATAGTTTTACCAACGCTCTTATATGGGTGTGAAGCATGGGTGATGAATGTTGCAGCGAGGAGAAGGCTGGAGGCAGTGGAGATGTCATGTCTGAGGGCAATGTGTGGTGTGAATATAATGCAGAGAATTCGTAGTTTGGAGGTTATGAGGAGGTGCGGGATAGCCAAAAATGTTGTCCAGAGGGCTGAGGAAGGGTTGTTGAGGTGGTTCGGACATGTAGAGAGAATGGAGAGAAACAGAATGACTTCAAGAGTGTATCAGTTTGTAGTGGAAGGAAGGCGGGGTAGAGGTCGGCCTAGGAAAGGTTGGAGGGAGGGGGCAAAGGAGGTTTTGTGTGCGAGGGGCTTGGACTTCCAGCGGGCATGCGTGAGCGTGTTTGATAGGAGTGAATGGAGACAAATGGTTTTTAATATTTGATGTGTTGTTGGAGTGTGAGCAAAGTAACATTTATGAAGGGATTCAGGGAAACCGACAGGCCGGACTTGAGTCCTGGAGATGGGAAGTACAGTGCCTGCTCTCTGAAGGAGGGGTGTTAATGCTGCAGTTTAAAAACTAGTGTAAAGCACCCTTCTGGCAAGACAGTGATGGAGTGAATGATGGTGAAAGTTTTTCTTTTTCGGGCCACCCTGCCTTGGTGGGAATCGGCCAGTGTGTTAATAAAATAATAATAAATAACAAACCTTCAACTCAGTATAAAACGAGTATAACTCTCACTAAACCTCAGAATGGGAAATCCCAAGCTGTGAATACAACAGACACTAATCAGACTGCTACACATAAATGTACTCCAAAATGTGAACTTTGTGATGGGACACATTGGACACATTATTGTAGTCAATACACAACAGTAAAGGCTCGTAAACAACGTTCTCATCAGCTGAAAAGCTGCACACAGTGTTTAGGTGAAGTGTTTTAAATGCAAGGGTATGCATCATACAGCATTATGCCCAAACACTTATGCTGAACAGCAGAAGACTTCCACAGAATCAGGAAGTCAACAAGAAACAGCATTAAATGTGAGGGATAAGTTTAAAGCGACTGCTTTCCCAATAGCTCGAGCTGAGTTACTTAATAAATTACACAAAACCAATGTGCTAACACTATTTGATCAAGGCTCACAAAGGTCCTTCATAAGATGAACAGTGTTGCAGAAACTGAATAAACAACCCTATGCCAAAGTACAGTTAGATATGGCTGTTTTTTTCCACAATTCTGGTAAACAGACATATGACCTAGCCAGAATCACTGTTGGTCTAGGAAACAGGAAAAAGACAGTAGAAGCTGTGGTAGTACATGATTTGCCTAAGTCTGTGCAGATCCAGGGATTAAAAGAAACAGTTGTAGCGCTGAAAGCAGCCAAGGTCAACTTAGCCTGTCCTGACATACAGACGGACACAATTAGTCCAATTGATTTAATCATTGGAAGTGATTATTATCGCTGTTTTGTGCAAAATATAGTAAGTAAACATGATGATCACTTGCTGAAAACAGCAGGAGGCCACATGATATGTGGTCCCATTCCCTCTCAAAGTGGGAAAGAAGCTGATATTGATTCAGTGGAGAATGTACTAGTTACGAGAATAACCACTAATCATGTACCACAGCAAAAATTATCATTACTGGAAGAAATGAATGAACCTGTTGATAAGTTGTGGGATTTAGATGCGATAGGTATTGATGTAAATAAACCAAGCCCACAAGAGTCTCAGACTTATAACCAATATTTGGATAATGTCAAATATGAAGTCGGACAGTACTGGGTTAGGTTACCATGGAAATTAAGTCCACCACATCTGCCTAGTAATTATCGCATGGCTTTCGGACAAATGAAAACACAAATGCATGAGCTCAGGAAGAATCCAGAGCTACTGACTGTCTATGATAATATCATACAACAACGGTTGGACAATAAATTCATTGAGGAAATAGTCGAAGTTAAGTTGAAGACAGAAGCTCATTATCTCCCGCACCATGGAGTCAGAAAATATTTTGAAATCACTCCACTACGTGTTGTATATAATTGCAGCGCACGTGCAAAAAAAGATGTAGCAAGTCTTAATGACTGTCTGATGACCGGACCCTCACTAACTGAGAAGCTTGGAGACGTGCTTATGAAATTTCGCACAAACCCATATGCCTACACGGCTGATATTTCCAAAGCTTTCTTAAGAATAGGACTACAAGAAATAGATAGAGATTATACTCGATTCTTGTGGCCTGAAAGTCCACATGATCCTCAAAGTCCTGTGAAAACTTATTGTTTCAAGTCAGTATTATTTGGAGGAACATCCTCACCATTCGTGTTAGAAGCTACTCTAAATACAAATTTGAAGAAATCTGAAAGTCCCTTCAAAGAAATCATAAAGAAAAGTTTCTATGTGGACAATCTTCAAGGTACTGTGAATAAAGAGGAGGATTTGAAATCCTTATACAGAGAAGTGAACAAGGCATTGAAAGAAGCAAATGTGCATCTAAGGATGTGAAATACTAAGTCAATGCAGTTAAGGAAACTTATCAAAGAAGATTTCCCTGAAGCTCAAATTCCTGATTGCAACAATATGCTGGGACTTAATTGAAACACACAGGAAGATACTTTGAGTCTCAAAAGGATAAATAATAAATCATACAGTACACTCACTAAACGTAGTTTACTGTCAGAGGTATCACAATGTTTTGATCCTCTAGGACTCGTCTCACCAATTTCCATAAAAGGTAAAATGCTTATGCAAGATGCATGGAAGCTCAAAATTGGATGGGATGAGAACTTGCCTCTAGAAATGAGTCAAGCATGGAATGAAATATCCAAGGAGTTTAAACAACTTCATCAAATTAAATTTTCCAGACAAATAGGTCAAGAGGGAAACAAGTACACATTACATGTGTTCTGTGATGCGTCAACCAGAAGTTATGGCGCTGTAGCTTTCATGAGTAATGCTGAAGGAAATACACTAATTACTTCAAAGGCCAGGGTAGCACCCTTGAAGGTCAGAACAGTACCACAATTAGAACTGACAGAACTGTGTAGGTACAAAATTAGCTGTTTATCTCAACAAAGTATTTGATCATTTCACTGTTGAAAAAACCGTGATCTGGAGTGATAATGAAGCAGTTCTCCAGTGGTTAAGAAATAATAAGAGTAAGTTGGTCTATGTACAGAACAGAGTAGCAGAAATAAAAGAGATGCAGAGAGATTATCTCTTTCTCAACGTCTCTACCCAAGAGAATCCAGCTGACATGTTGTCACGTGGTGTCCCACTCAAGAAATATTTAGATAAATTATGGCTCCACGGACCAAACTGGGTCTCTAATGAAGATAACTGGCCTCAGCAAAAAGCTCACATTATGCCAGAAGAAACAGTCTGCTTGAAAACAGCAGAAATAATCTGTGTAAATACTGCAGACACAACAGAAATAGTCGTTGATGGATCTAAATACTCATCTTTGGGTAAACTCTTAAGAGTTACAGCTCTTGTCCATAAATTCATTAAAGAGATAAAACCTGATTATGAATGTCTTGAACCCATTAAATACTGGGTGAAACTAATACAGAAAGATGTTTTCTCTGCAGAATATAAATTTCTTGAAACACAAGATAAATCCCCAAAGAAACCTGTTATGATTAATTAATTCCTTAGGACTTTATCTCGACTCAGAAAAGATTATAAGATGTCGAGGAAGAATTCATAATTATTCACTACCTAAAGAAGCCATACATCCAATATTGATCCCCAAGAATCATTGGCTAACAAAACTGATTGTGCAAAACGCCCACAGTAACGTGTTACATGGTGGGGTAGCTGACACACTTTGTCATATACGACAATCCTACTGGATACCTCAAGGTAGACAAAGTGTGAAAAAACAAATAAGGGACTGTATTACTTGTCGTCACTACGATATGTGAGTATGTCAGTATCCAGGTGCACCTCCATATCCCTCTGAAAGAGTTTGTCATATCACTCCATTTGAAGTGACAGGTGTAGATTACACTGGACCAATAATTTTAACCAAAACAGTTGACAAAGTTCCCATCAAGGTATACATCTGTTTGTTCACTTGTGCTACAACTAGAGCAGTACATCTAGAAGTAGCCACTGACATGTCTGCTGAAACCTTTATCAAATTATTCAGAAGGTTTGCAGCCAGAAGGGCATGTCCCAGACTGATGATTTCAGATAATGCAACGAACTTTGTTGCTGGTGCTGCTTATATAAGCAAGATCTTTGATCAACCAGAAGTACAACAGATGCTGAATCAAGCCAGTTGTCGTTGGAGATACATTCCTCCTAAATCTCAATGGCGTATCGGATTTTATGAAAGAATGATCAGCATTGTAAAACGTTGTTTAAGGAAGACTCTTCATCATCAGAGAATAGACTTAGAAGAATTCTGTACAGTTGTGACTGAAATAGAAAATAAAGTCAATAACAGACCTCTCATTTACTCCATGACTTGAACCTGTTCCTTCCATGAATGATAAAGAAATCATACAGAATCCTATTTATTTCGAACCTGAGCAACTCAGACGTAAATTCAAACACCTTAATAAAGTGATTGAATGTTGGGAGAAAATTTGGTGAGAAGACTATCTCACCTCATTGAGAACACTTCTGTGGAGCTGGTGTTCCTGAAAAACAAAAGTCCTTAAGATATGGTGACATAGTGATTAATAACAATGATGGTCTGAGGTCCCAATGGTCTCTGGGAAAAATTGTGAAAATATATCCTGATGTAAATGGAATCATCAGGACAGTTGATGTTTTGAGCAAAAGTGTAGTGAATAAGTGGACAATAAATAAACTAGTGCTGTTAGAATTACACAGTGTTGAAAACAAAATTAGTGATTCTCCAGAAGCGACACAGATTAAAGCTACTCAAAAAATACAAGCAGCAGTAGTGGCGAGTGAGAAAATCAAATTAATATTAAGTGATGAATAGTTCACCTGCAGTGAACCTTCGCTGCCCCCAGTGTGGAGAAACTTTTTCCAAGGGGGTATCGGCCCCCTTCAGCCCTTTTCAGCCCTGAGAGGCCCAGCCCTCTCAGAAGGGGGAAGCATCTTGTTTACTTCTACATCAAGTAATTACAAGTAGATGTTTAACCAGCGTGTACCAGTCATAGGTCATGTGACTTCTTTGCAAGAGACCAGTGTTGCAACCAGTTTGAGTTAACGAGAGTGATTAATCTTTGTGTCACAACAGGAAAGGTACAAGGAAACTTCTACCACCCTTTATTCACATGTGGGACGTAATGAACTCTCAGTGATTGAGATATATCAAGAAATCAAGCATTTGTGTCGCATGCTGCTGCAGTTTGGCAAGGAAGGCAAATCTGCTTGTATTAGCAAATCCTTTATATGAGGGCAAGACAGGCCAGTGGGGCCCACTGCAGGGTAGATTCCTCTTAGACTTAATCGAAGCAACTCGTGCATCACACTGTAATAACAAAGACTATAGTGATCGCGCGTTTGTGTGCATAAAAGAATCTCGAAAGACACAGTAGAACACTTACATGTGGACTGTATATTAAAATTAATAAATGATTACATATACACATTTATGTAACAGAAGGAGAATTTGTCTTAATACCACTCACCAATTAGTCTGCAGATTACTGTGTGTCATGTACAGACCCCCTCCTCTGTCCAAATTTATGAAAGAATCACTGGCCAGAATTACAACATAATTTAGACAGCTTATTTGAGGTTTCTGGAGATGTCCTGTCCATCTGCTTAATGCTCACGTTATGCAGGACTGCACATCCAACAATTTCGGCTCCTATTTGAGAGGTTTTAAGCCCAATATAACCCCTAGAGCGACGAAAATTATGCACATTACATTAGCGTGCCTGTACCACATTCAAAAAACAATGGTGTTTCCTCCCTGCTCGTCAGTGCAGGCGCAGATCTTCCCTGTCAGTTCACTTCTTTTTTTATATACACTTTAGAACAATAGTAATGTATTAATCAGGTTTATTTACACAGCATAATTTTGGGAAATTATTTTCCACAGTAGAAGAGAAAATTTTAGAAAGAACTTAATTTTAAATGAGTTCTTGCTAAATGCCCAGTTTTACCAATTCGGCACAACACACATCATTAGGCATTTGCAATGTTGCAGAAATGAGTAGGAGGTACCAGGAGATTCGTTTGGTGAAACTTTCTTGTTAAGAATGAGGTAGGAAGGTACTGTAGTAGGTTCGCCGGTCATGTCCCGGCCCGGGTCTTTTCTAGATGGTGACCCTTGCTAAGAATGAGGTAGGAAGGTAGAAGACGCTTAGTATTATTATTACTAGTGCCGCAGGCATAACAGTGGCAAGCGCCGGCAAGACTGAGCATTATAGGAATAGAAGATAGTCAGCCCTCAAGCACTGGTATTGGAGTGATTACGTAGGGAACTTAGCTTCAGTGACATGACAATATATCAAACATTCTGTCAAACTTTGGGATGATATAAAAGACTTTACAGTCTGAATATAGATGTATCTGTCATTTGTCTTAGGAATCTTCTGTGAAAAATAAGAAAACGGATCTACGGCAAACTCCCTTAAAACTGGAGGGAGACATCTTTATTTTTTCCAAGGTCAGGCAGACATACTTCATCTATCCTTCCAGACACTCTGGGAAAATGCTGGTCTAACCCAAGATGGCAGGGAAATAGACTCTAATTCCTTGGAGTGAAACCATGATAATTAAGGCAATCCAGGGAAAGCAAATGCGATAGTAATTATGGACAATTTAGGTTATAGTGGAAAAATGAACATTTAATTAAAGGACTGGTAAACTTACACGCCCCTTAATAAGGACTTTTTGGATCAACTTAATAGTAAGTTTAATAAACAACTTAGAACCTACTGAAAGGTAATGAGGAACTGATGAAACAGTTATGAGCTAGGTCGGCGACACTCCCTTATATGTACAGTTTGAATAAGCCTGGTTTTCCAGCGAGACCTATTGTTAGCTCTGTGGGTTCGGCGACTTATACCTTGTCAATATGGCTGGTAAAAATATTAATCTCCAATGCTTGGCAACAGTTCTGAAGCTCACATAAAAAACAACATTGACCTCATTGAAAATATGAAAAATGTTAACATGTCCAACGATTTTATATTAGTAAGATTTGACGTCATAGCGTTGTTCACCCGAGTGCCTCTTCCTGATTTGTTATCTTATCTGGAAAAAGAATTAGACGAGCTCCCCCATACCATTCGATAAGAACATTATTCCTGAGCTGATTAAGTTGTGAGTAGTTAACTGCAAATTTGAGTTTGAAGGGAAATATTACGCTCGAAAGCAGGTAATGGCTATGGGAAATTCATTTCTCCCACATCAAGCAGTCTATATATGGAATTTTTTGAGACTAAGTTGTTGAAAGATATCCTGCCCGCGAAGCTAAGTGGTTCAGATATGTGGATGACATCTCGTGTCTTTGGCCGAATTATTTGGACCTGAACACATTTTTACCGAGACTTAACTCTTTTGCTCACTATTAAATTCACAATAGAGACAGAAATGAACCTTAAACTTCTATTCTTAGACGTTCTGATCAACAGGGTGGATAGAATGTTTAAGTGTACAGTATGTAGGGAGGCCACGAACGTGTGGTCATATATCCACTACTACTCCAACCATGAAACAAGAGTAAAAAGAAGTGTATTTCTCACTATGTTTTGGAGAGTTTAGAGAAAGTGCAGCCCTGAGTTTCTTTATGAGGAAATTAGGAAAATCTTTGATATTGCTAGAAAACTGTTACCCTCAGGAGTTTGTAGAAACTGCTTTGCTGGCAATTAGGACAATTTATCATAGGACTTAACCTAGAATAACTCCTCAGACCAAGAATGTGCTTGTCCTGCCATACAATGAGAATTTATCGATCCTGTCGAATGCCCTAAAAAATCAATATGTTGATCGAGAATTCCCTACAATAGTGTTGATGGTGCTTACAGGATTGGGTGCTATGGATAAAACTTGTCTTGTGTGGGACAGACTGGCAGAGATATAGATGTTAGAATAACACAACATCGATATTCAATAAGAACAGCTCAGGTATCAAATGCAATATTCAACTTACACGAGTTCTCAACAATCCGGCTAATTGGTCGGCAGCCAGTCTTTGCTCCATGTACTGCATGGCTAGAAAGAAATATTTAAGAAATATTTAAAACTTCAGGTACAAAATATATATGGATACATTTATTAATATGTAACAAGATACAGGTGGTGAGCAATAATCAACTGTGACTACACAAGCTACTGAAATACGCACATACATAATGACAACAGAACTGACTGCACTCAAATCGAACACCGCTTCTACGTACTGTGCTTCACATGAACAGATGGCGCTATAAAAAAGGGATGGATACCTACTCAGTAATCCTTACACTCCCCCCCCCGGTGGAAACATTTAATTTTCACATTAGTATACACAGTGACCAATCTCTGATATTTAAACATTTACAAGAACATGAAAAACTTCAATGACACAATATATAAGCACAAATCCAGCCAGTAAACGGCTGACACTATAAATACAAGTAATGTCAAGCCTTCATATACACTATTCAATTCAAATTCAAATTCAAAGTTTATTCTCTATAAGGATTACAATGCTGAGTTTACAGAATTTGGTTATTGTGTGGTTTACATGTAGTTAAATAATGATTACAGAGTGTATCACTAGAACACCTAGCATGGCTAGGCATTTCGGGCAGACTTAGTTTAATTCTTAATTGTAAAATATTACAAATTATGAGGTAAGTTGGTATTATGGCTAAGTGACTAAATACTAGTTTGTGAGTTTAGCAATGTGAATGCTTTTGTTTTGGCACAGTACATAGTTTCAGTATTGGAGTATCACAGGATTCATTATTTTAAGATTGAGATTAATATTTCTGTTTATGGTCAAATGGGTGAGTGAGTGTAAGTGTGAACCACCAGGTGGTATTTGTGTAGTTAGTTGACGGGGTGTGGCATGCAAAGAGTACGTAACCTTTATTCGGCGCATGGACACACCCTCATTTACAGGCTATCTCCCCCAACCAGCGAACCAGGTTGCTAAGAGTTGATGATGGGGCCCCATCGTTCAACTAGTGACCAGGTTCTAGCCAATAAGAAGGTGGGATGGACAATCGCAGAGGTTATGTGGATACCGCTCTCCTGTCTGCCCTTGTCATTCCCACTCTAGAGCTGGTTGAAGCACGGTCTGCTATCTTGTGGCTTCTATTTCTGCCTTGCTTACCGTGGAGTGCACTATATTTATCACTGTACATAGTGTACATATTGCTGTTATAATTGGTGAAGGATAATATAAGTCTAAACTTTTTCTACTGTGTTTATTTGCTCCCATTACACCTGGGATAACAGGCCATTTGAAATCCTAGGTTGTAATATGGGGGCCTGTCCGGGATCTGGACTTAGAGAAACGGTTGAGCTTAGGGTGAAGCTTGTAGCAGGAACATTGTGTAGCTTGCTGTTTCGCTTCGCTTTACAAATTTTGCGTGTCAGTTGCTTATGATCAGCCTTGCTATTGTGTGATCGTTCAACAGCTCGCTACTAGCTTGTTCAGTGTGCTCGCTTCGCTACGGTCAATCTTGTGTGCAGTCGGCTTTGCTTGTATGCGTATTCTGCAATCGTACTGTGCATAGCTAAGCGTGTTCTGCAAATTAACGTGTTACGTTGGGGTATTCGTACTGTGCATAGCGAATAACTTATGCCACCTAGACGAGTCAGACGCCTGGTGTCGGCATATACTTTGCATAACCTACCTAAATTGTCCCTACAGCGTTGTTGGCAAATTGCTCGTTCCATTGGCATTCCCTATAAACGCACTCTCACAGCTGCGCAACTGCGTTCACTTATTGCTGACATACTTATTGAAGAAGAGATGGCACATCAAACTCCTCCCTTTACGGGAGCTAGGGCAAAAACTACTATGTTCTCGCAGGAGGAAGATGATACACCTACGGAGCAAAATGGTCAGTATAGTGCAGCTGGGTTGTCTCAGGGTGAATCAGCGTCGTTGGCACTTCAGCTGGCAAAAATCAATCTTGAGCAAACTAGGGAACAGAGAGCATTCGCAAGGGAAGAATTTGATAGGGAAAGAGAAAGGAGGCAGTTTTCGCATTCTGTAAACGATTTCAGTTTACAAAAAGCAGTACAGCTTGTTCCCCGCTTCAATGAGGCCGAACCAGAGCAATTTTTCGAAAGCTTCGAAAATCAGGCTCGAGCCTTGAGGTGGCCGGAACAGCACTGGGCAGCGTTGGTTCATACAGCATTATTGGGTAAGGCACAGGAATTTACGTCGGTATTAACTGACGCTGAATTCTCTGATTATCAAGTAGTGAAGACCACAGTGTTGGGAGCATATACATGTATCCCAGCTAAATATCGTAAGACCTTCAAATTGAACAGGCGGCAGCTTGGTCAATCCCTGGTGGACTTTGTGAGACAGCAAACCAAAGCTTTTACCAGCTGGTATAAAGCGAGTGGTGTCTCTAACTTTGAGGAGCTGGTGCAGCTTATTCTGATTGATAACCTGCTGGAGTCTGTGGGACCAGAGGTTCGTGTCTTTCTGCAGGATCGTGACTTAACCACTGCATTGGAGGCGGCCAGGTTGGCTGATACCTTCGAAACGAACCGCTCCTTGTCCGAGCGGTCCTGTCTCTCTTTTCAACAGTCTGGCGTGAGCAGAGATCGACAACATTGGAGAATGAAGTGCCAGCCGGAGGGAGAGCGTCTACGTCATCCAAATAAGTCACCTGGTGAGCCACGCTTCTCAACATATGGTCCCCCTGCGGAGAGGCAAACTACTTATGGAGCATCTCGACAACAATATCCAGAGAGGCACCAGCCAGAACGACACCACTTGCAACGTCATCAGGGAGTAAAGGGCAAGCCTGTCGTCTGCTTCAGATGTAATAAAGTAGGTCACATCAGTTCCAACTGCCCCCAAAAGCCTCAACCCATCGGGAAAATCTCTAATATCCCTAGTAACATGTCCCCTAGAGAAGTAGAAAAAGGTATGGCCCCTTATTATTGCGAAAGTCTTATTTCCCTTCAGGAAAACTCAGAACCAACTAAAGTAAATACCTTTAGAGATACTGGAGCATATTGCTCACTTGTCAGAGAAGGAATATTACCCCTTTCAGAGAATACTTCCTTGAATTCCTCAGTTTTATTGGAAGCTTACGGAGGAACTATATATTCAGTTCCTTTGCATAAAATTTATGTACAGTGCAAATATTACACTGGGTACTTGACTGTAGGTATCTCAAAAGGATTTCCCATGAAAAATGCCATGTTATTACTGGGTAATAACATTACTACTGTTACTTCGTGTCCTGAACCTATAATGATTAATGCTTCTCCAGTGTTGGCCATAACTCGGGCAACATCCCAAGGGTTGTCTGGGGAGAATGTTGACCTATCCTTGGACGACTCCGATCTCGGAATAGCCACGTTGTTTTATGAGACACACCGGCCGGAGTCTCGTAAATCAAGTGAACAGACCCCGATCAAGCCTTCCTATTCCCAGGTTGCAGGATTCCCAGATGTCTCTGTTTCCATGCCCGAGGGACTGTCCTTCCGGGAGGAACAACGAAAGGACCCTTCTTTAAAATTCGCTTTTGAGGCAGCCATGGGTAAATCCTCTTTGGGTCATCCAGTCAAGTATGAAGTTAAAAATGATTATTTGGTATGCACTGAGACTGGTAAGGAGATAGAGGGCCGGCAATTATACGACAGGTTAGTGGTTCCAACCAAGTATAGACCTCAGATATTAAATATAGCTCATAATACGTCATCAGGAGGTCACTTAGGAATTACAAAAACCTTGTATAGAATCACAAAAGAATTTTATTGGCCAAAATTAAAGAAAGATGTGAAGAATCATATTAGGTGTTGCCGAGAATGTCAGCAAGTTGGGAAACCTGGACATTCCATTAAACCTGCACCTCTCCAACCCATACCTGCTGATGGAGAACCTTTTGCAGATTTAATTATAGATTGTGTAGGTCCACTACCTAAGTCAAAGTCTGGAAATCAGTATTTATTTACAATTATGGATAAAGTAACCAGATATCCTGAAGCGATCCCAATGCGTAGTATCAATACTAAAGCTATTCTCAAAGCTTTAACAAAATTCATTTCTTGTTTTGGCATTCCTAAAACTATACAAAGTGATCAAGGTACTAACTTCACTGCCAAAGCATTTAGGGAAGTATTAACTAGGTTAGGGATAATTCACAACTTATCCACTGCCTATCACCCTCAGTCCCAAGGCGCCTTGGAAAGATTCCACCAAACATTAAAAACAATGATGAGAAGTTTTTGCATGCACTTTCCGACAGATTGGGATGAATCTCTACCTTTGTTGCTGTTCTCAGTACGAGAGACGGTGCAAGAGTCTACAGGGTATAGTCCGTTTGAGCTGATCTTTGGGCACAATGTACGAGGTCCTCTTCGGGTGCTCAAAGAAGGATGGATGGGAGAAGACGTAAGCTCAGCACTCTACAACCCGTCTTCAAGGTTGCAGGTGGCACGTGAGTTAGCCACGGCTAACCTAAAGATAGCTCAAAGTAAGATGAAACAGAGGTATGACAAAAGTGCACAATTCCGCTCCTTCCATCCAGGAGACAAGGTGTTGGTGCAGGAACCTATACCTGGCCACACCTTGAAAGCTAGATTTACGGGACCTATGCAGATAGTAAGTAGATTATCTGATTTAAATTATGTGGTAGCTCCCATTGATAAGACCTCAAAAACAAAAACTTACCACATTAATCAAATCAAGGCCTTTCATACACCAGATAAAGTCCCAGTAATGACTCTGTCCTCTACCTCTGAGGACGACTCTGACTCTTTGCACTCTATCTCTGAAATTAATACTAAACTTTCAAATTCTGTCCTCCTCAAGGATCCTAGCCCTTTAATGGCTGGATTATCTGAAATACAAGCAACCAATTTAACTGAGCTTCTACAGTCATATCCTAATATTTTTTCGGATGTGCCGAAAAAATGTACGTTAGGTTACCATGATGTAGATGTGGGAAAATCTAAACCAATTAAACTCTCCCCCTACAGAGCTAATCCTGAAAAGCAAAGGCTACTTCAGCAGGAAGTAGACTTCTTGTTAGAACATGGTTTAGTGGAGGAGTCATCTAGTCCATGGGCTTCACCGTGCATCCTAGTAAAGAAGGCTGATGGAGGGTTTCGTATGTGCACAGACTACCGTAAAGTGAACGAGGTCACAATTACAGATGCTTACCCTCTTCCTCGTCTGGATGACGTAATTGACTTTGTGGGTAAGGCTACTTTTGTGTCCAAATTAGATCTCCTTAAAGGTTACTATCAGGTACCTTTGACAGATAAGGCGAAGGAAATCTCTGCCTTCGTGATTCCAGGAGGTCATTATCAGTATACAGTTACCCCCTTCGGAATGAAAAATTCCCCCTCTTCATTCCAGAAACTCATCCATCAGGCTATTAAAGGACTTGAAGGCACGGCAGCATACCTAGATGATATTGTTGTGGTGTCTGATACTTGGGATCAACACCTACTTAGACTTAAAGCTCTGTTTGAGACCTTTAAGAATTCCCAATTAACAGTTAATTTATCTAAATCTTCCTTTGGCCAGGCCACTATCACTTTTCTAGGCCATGAAGTAGGTAGTGGTAATGTTGCACCTAAACTTGCTAAAGTTCTTTCGATTAAAGATTATCCAGTTCCTCATGATAGGAAATCTCTTCAACGTTTCCTAGGCATGATAGGATTTTACAGAAGATTCTGTAAGAATTTCTCAGATATTGTAGCCCCTCTTACCTCTCTTACCAGTCATAAAGTTCCCTTTAATTGGACGTCAGATTGTAACACTGCTTTTAATAAAGCAAAAAGATTATTGTGCTCTGCACCCATTCTCCTGTCTCCAGACTTCTCCAAACCTTTTTCATTACAGGTTGATGCTTGTGAGTCTGGGGTTGGGGCAGTACTATTACAAATCGGGAACAAGGAGTTGCAGCCTGTAGCATACTTTTCAGCCAAGTTCCAGCCACATCAGAGAGCTTACTCTACCATTGAAAAAGAAGCCCTCGCGCTGGTAATGGCTTTGGAGCATTTCGATGTTTATGTGGGCCAGACATCGCAGGTGGTCACAGTCTACAGTGATCACAACCCGTTAGTCTATCTCCAAGCCATGAAGAATCACAACACAAGGCTTATGCGTTGGACTCTCAGGCTGCAGCCCTACAATATCAGAATTAAATATATTGCCGGCAAAGAAAATGTGTTGGCAGACTCTTTGTCAAGAGTCTAGTTTAATATTTTATTTAGGTTAGGATGTATTTGTGGTAACCCCCCTTTCAAGCTCTTTTTTTTATCCCCTGATGTGGGGTTTTTTTTTAGTGAGGGGATGCGGGCTACCGTCCGCCTGTATCTTGGACCTATGCTAGCCTGTCTGACTGCTGTCTCACTCTAAGTTTAGGGTTTGGCTTTTGGTCACTAGGAAAGCTGAGCTCTATCTAAGAGTTGGATGGTGGAGAGGATAGGCGGTCCCATTATTTTGTGCCATGGCGGCACGGTTACCACTGGGAGGTGGCAGCCTAATCCTGAGCCTTCTCGGGGGTGGGGGTGTGGCATGCAAAGAGTACGTAACCTTTATTCGGCGCATGGACACACCCTCATTTACAGGCTATCTCCCCCAACCAGCGAACCAGGTTGCTAAGAGTTGATGATGGGGCCCCATCGTTCAACTAGTGACCAGGTTCTAGCCAATAAGAAGGTGGGATTGACAATCGCAGAGGTTATGTGGATACCGCTCTCCTGTCTGCCCTTGTCATTCCCACTCTAGAGCTGGTTGAAGCACGGTCTGCTATCTTGTGGCTTCTATTTCTGCCTTGCTTACCGTGGAGTGCACTATATTTATCACTGTACATAGTGTACATATTGCTGTTATAATTGGTGAAGGATAATATAAGTCTAAACTTTTTCTACTGTGTTTATTTGCTCCCATTACACCTGGGATAACAGGCCATTTGAAATCCTAGGTTGTAATACGGGGTGTATCAGGGAGATAAGATGTTTTCTAATGGTAGTTTTGAAGGTGATGAATGTGTCTGCAGTTCTAGAGTTCTCAGGTAGGTGTTCCAGATTTTAGGGCCTTTGACATATATTGAATTTTTGTAAAGGTTTAGTCGGACACGGGGAATGTCGTAGAGATGTTTGTGTCTGGTGTTATGCCTGTGGGTTCTGTCACAACTATCAAGAAAGCGTTTTAGGTCAAGGTTGATATTGGCGTTTAAGGTCCTGTAGATATAGATTGCACAGTAGTAAGTGTGGATGTACTGAACAGGGAGTAAATTTAGATCTATGAAGAGTGAAAGGGTGTGTTGCCAGGGATGGGATTTAGTGATTATTCTTACTGCAGCTTTTTGTTGGGTTATTATTGGCTTTAGGTGTGTTGCTGCAGTTGATCCCCAAGTACAAATAGCATAGGTGAGGTATGGATAAATAAGTGAGTGGTATAGTGTGAGAAGGGCATTTTGCGGCACGTAGTATCGTATCTTGGAGAGGATCCCAACCGTTTTGGATACTTTTTTGGTTATGTGTTGGATATGGGTGCTGAAATTCAGGTTGTTGTCAAGGTATAGGCCTAGGAATTTGCCCTCATTATGTCTGGTAATTAGAGTGTTGTCGATCTTAATGTTAATTTGTGCATCTCCTGCTCTGCTACCAAACATAATGTAGTAGGTTTTGTCAGTGTTAAGTGTAAGTTTATTGGCTGTCATCCAAGTTGATATTTTGATCAGCTCCTCGTTAACAATGGTGTTGAGGGTGGCAAGATTAGGGTGAGAGATGACATAAGTCGTGTCGTCAGCAAAGAGAATGCGTTTCAGGTGTTGGGATATGTTTGGAAGATCATTGATGTATATGAGGAAGAGCAGGGGACCAAGGACACTTCCCTGCGGAACTCCAGTATCAAGTGGCTGTGTAGTTGATGCTGTGTCTTTAATGGTGACATACTGATACCTATTAGTAAGGTAAGATTTTAAATAAGCAAGCGCATGGCCTCTTATACCATAATGGTCAAGTTTGTGAAGTAGGATGTCATGGTCTACTGTGTCAAGAGCTTTTCTTAGGTCAATAAAAATTCCTAGTGGATATTCCTTATTTTCCAATGCTGTGTAAAGCAGATCTAGCATTTTTATGATTGCATCATTAGTGCTTTTATTTTTCCTGAATCCAAATTGGCAGGGATTGAGTATGTTTTGTGCCGTTATAAATGAATATAGTCTCCTGTGCACGAGTTTCTCAAAGATTTTGGATAGCAATGGTAAGTTTGATATTGGCCTATAGTTGTTTAAGTCTGTAGGGTCACAACCTTCATGTATTGGTGTAACCCTTGCCATCTTGAGTAGTTTCGGGAAGGTGCTAGTTTCTAGTGACTTGTTAAAAAGTAATGAAATAGCATGCGAAAGGACATGGGCCGCTCGCTCGTACAGTAATGGTGGGACATGAGACAGATTCCCTGAGTTATTTTTAAGTGACTTTATAATCTCGGTGACTTCCGTGGGCTCAGGTGGTGCAAGATAGAAGGAATTTGGAAAATTCCCATCTAGGTAGTCCCCGGCATGGGCATTGGTATGTGGGATTTTATTGGCGAGATTAGATCCTATGGTTGAGAAGTCGTTTATCTTGTTAGCTGTGTCAGTGGGATGTAGTGGTGTTTCATTAGGCTTAGTTAGGACAATATTCTTGTTTTTTTTCAGTTTGTGGGTCCTTAGAATCTGATAGAGTGTTTTCCAGGTCGTTTTTATATCTCCTCTAGTGTCTGTGAATCTACTGGAGTAGCATAGTTGTTTGGCTTTCTTTATTACTTTGGTGAGAACTGATGAATAATGTTTAAGAATATCTTTGTGTATTAAGCCCTGTCTTTATTGCTTTTCATATTGGTGTTTCTTGTCATTGGATTTCAGAATGGTGCTGGTTAGCCATGGGCAACCAAGCCGTTTGATTGTGATCTGTTTCGTTTTTATAGGACAATGTTTGTTGTATAGTCTAAGTAATTTATTAAGAAAAATGTCTGTCCAGTCATCAATACCATTGGCCTTGGAGAATTCTGTAGGCCAGTCAACAGTCTCTAGGTCAGCTGTGAACTTTCTTATTGAGGCCTCGTCATGGAGTCTAAATGAGACTTTGTTGTATTCAAGTGGTGGTTTACTAATGTTTCTCAGGAGGAAGGTAGGGTAGTGGTCTGTAGAGCTATCTGTGATTATCCCTGATTTAAGGGGGGCTAGTATATTGGTCCATATGTGGTCTATTATGGTTGCACTTGTCTCAGTGAGCTTGGTTGGTTTAGTTATTGTTGGTATGAGAAGTGTGTTGTTCATATTGTTGATGAAATCAGTTACAGGCTGATCATCTAGTATGCCAAGGTTGATGTTGAAGTCTCCAGCTAAGAGAAGGTGGTGCTTATTCATTTGTCTGTTTGTTATTAGTGACTTTAATTTCTCACTGAAATTTGGGATGTTTGTGTGAGGTATCCGGTAAATGGCACCGATTGTTATAGGTGTCTTAAGTTTTTTTTTACAGTAAAATTACTAAAGCAAGTGGTGCTAATACAAGATAATTGGTTAGAGTAATAAATTGCAATACCACCCCCAACTTGGTTTGGTCTGCAGTTGTGAATTGCTCTGTATCCTGGTAGAGGGTAGATATCTATTGTGTCCTGCTTAAGCCAGGTCTCAGTAAGAATAATGCAGGAGAAGGGTGTCTTTAGTGATTCAAGGAGTGCCAGAGGTCATCATAGTGTTTGCTTAAGGACCTGATGTTGTAGTTAAGTACTGATAGATTTTTAGCACTGTTTAGGATAGTGCTGGCTTGATGCTGTGTAATAAAGGCAGTTACTTTCCAATAGGTTTTGATTGGGTGTCAGATTATGGAGGTTCAGATCAGGGTCAACGTGATCAATCATCTTCTAGGTTTTAATTATGGTTATTTATATCCTGAGTTGTGTGTTGAGTTCTAGTACTGATATCTGTAGTGTTGGGAAGTTTGGACAAGTATATAGCTAGAGTATTTTGGTCATATAGAGTATAGTCACTACTACACATAATGAAGTTGATTTTGTCTATGTGTTGTGCTGGAATGAACTAAAGTACAACTAGGTATAAACTAGTAATATAAAAATACAAATTAAAAATAGAACAAGACTCACTTGTAATTGCACTAAGGTCTAATATAATGACTTTTGTGGAGTCTATGTTTTGAGCTAGAATGAGCTATAGTACAACTAGGTTTAATCTAATAATATAAAAATACAAATTAAAAATAGCACCAGTCTCTCACTAGTAATTGCACTATGGTCTAATATAATAAATTTGGTATTGACTATGTATTGAACTAGAATGAGCTATAGTACACCTGAGTTTAATCTAATAATATAAAAAAAGGCACAAGACTCTCAGTTGTAATTGCACTAAGGTGTTATATAAGTTGTTTACAAGAATTAGAGTATAACTAGATTTAAATTGACAGGATAAAATACACAAGTTAAGGTAGCAAAAGAATAATAAAAAAAATTGATAAAAATAAAAATGGCAATGACTTGGTTATAATATGCTAGTAAGATGGTAGACAGGATAATATAAAGGTTGTAGTTGAAAATACTAGTTTAAAAAAGTATAGAATAAAAATGGTCACTAAAAGAAGTATACAATAAGTTTGGTCAATATAGTTTAAAGCAAAATTGGGCAATAACAGGGATTTTAGAATAAAATTGGGCAATTGAGTATTTCTTAAAGTGAGGTAGAATTATTGAGGACAAGTTATGGTTAGTTTATAATAAAAGAAGATTCATTGTCCTCATCGCCTCCGAGCCGTGTGGACGAGCTGCGCAGACGCTCCTGTTTGAGTTTGTTTTGCGCAGTTTACCTGATTGAGCTGCCCCTAGCGTTGCTTGGTGGAAACTTTATTTTCTCCAACATGGCGCTGAATAGCAGAAGAAGAATCAACACTGTCTGCATTGAGATGATCCGTGGTGCTGTCACAGGATCCAACATGGATTTATTATTACCAGCGATCATTCGCGATACCTATGGTATAGCAAATGAGGAGATATGTGGTGTCGCATTAAATGGAATGACAAGAATCTTCGTTAAAATGACGTCTGCACAAGTCTACGAGGCAGTGGTCGACAAGTATCAGGAGACCATCATACCGGTTAATACAGCTGTGTCGGTGAGACTTCATGATGTATCTCGACATTACACCTGGGTGAAAATAAGGAATGTGCCTTTTGAGGCGACTGATTTTGATATTACCAGTGAACTGCGTACTTATGGGACGGTTCACGTAGCCACAGCAGGGAGATGGGCAACTGGACCGTATGCAGGTGCGCTGGAAGGCGCGTATACAGTTAAAATGACTCTTCGACACCCTATTCCTTCATATATTGTGTTGAAAGAATTAAGGACTCAAGTCTATGTAACGTATGCGGGGCAACAACGTACGTGTCGGCTATGTGGGTCATATGACCACATCGCGGCGCAGTGTGGGAAACGAAGTGGGTACCCGGCACAACAGCAACGGCAACAGCAGCAACAGCAGCCAGTGGACGAGGTTGGCGATGAGCGAGAACAGTCTCTTGCTACACCGCCCCAACAACGGTTGTCATGGAGTGAGGAGGTGGACAAAGAAAAGGAGCTCGAATCGCCAATTGTAACGCTTCAAGGAGAATCTCAGTCATTGGACATACATAAGGTTTTTGAGGAGAGACTACCTAACATGGGTGAAGAAGTGGCGGCGTCTTTGGTAAAGGCGTTGGATGACTTGTTAGAGGAATCGGTCCTAGATCAGGTGGAAGACCCAGGCTTAGTTCTGGGGAAGGCTGTGAATGATGATATGGCAGAAGATGACGGTTTGTCGACGAGAGAGTCTAAAGGATTGAAGGTGCATGCAGTAGAGGTGGAGGTGCATCAGGACGGTGCTTCAGATGTCAAAATGCAGGTGGAGGGCGGGACACGAAAGAGGACTGCAGCATCATCGGATTCTGATGATGTGCTCACTCCTGCCCAACGCCCTGGGAAAAAGTCTTGGGTGGAGGTACAGAAGAGAGGGAATGGTGAATCCAAGGATCAAGGGATTGCAAAGGTGATTCCCAACAAAGGGGGGAGGGACAGAGGTGTTGCAAAATGAACTGGGGTAAAGTCAATGCCGGGGACAAAAGGAAAACCCATTTGTTGAATTCAAGTGTTTTACTATAAATATTAACGGGTTGAGAGCTGAGAGGAAGCTTAAGTGGTTTAATGAGTATTTGGTGCGACTTGGTGTGGATGTGGTATTCTTACAGGAACATAATTTTAGGCCTGGTTATAAGTTGGATATGATTGGTTATAATGTGTACATGGAACATGCGACACGTTTGAAAGGTGGGGCTGCCATTTTGGTAAAGGAAACTAGCCCGTTTATAGTAAGGCGTAGTGAAGGGGGGGAGGGGAGGGTAATTAGAGTGGATGGAACTTGGGGTAGGGTTCCCATTAGTTTAGTATGTGTATATGGTCCGGCTGAGGGTGACGTGAGTATTAAAACTAAATTTGTTCGGGACGTGCTGGTCTATTTTTTACGTGGTTTACCGAATGTTCCAATAATAGGCGGAGATTGGAATTGCGTGATACGTCGTAAAGATGTGGAGCCCAGAGGTGCGGGGTGTTGTTTGGGTATATTGGGGGATATATTGACCGGGGTGGGGTTAAAGGATGTGTGTGGGGGGGGAGGGATGGTAGAGCATACCTTCATTAAACGAGGTTATGCGGCGAGGTTGGACCGAATGTACGTGCCTTGTGCGGTTACTGTGCGGAGGGTGGATGTGATAGATGTGGTTTTTTCGGATCATAGAGGAGTGGTAATAGATGTGGATATTGAGGGTGTGCCTCGGAGGGGTCCATCATTTTGGAAATTGAATGTAAAGTTATTAAAGGAAGAGGATAGTCTTTTGTCTTTTGGACATATGTGGGATCGTTTAGTGGTAGAAGCACCAGGGGATGTTGCCATGGTTAATTGGTGGGAAACAATAGCTAAAAAACGTATTAAGGAATATTATATTAATCGAGGGAAGAGATATAATCAGTTACAATACGGTTTTCAAAAATATTTAGAGGGGCAGTTGCGCGACTGTTATGCACAAATTAATGCTAATTATCCTGTTATTGAAATTGAAAGTTTGAAGGAAAATATCCGGAATTTACAAAATGAGAGGTTTGATGGGGAAAGGCTTAAGGGCGGGATTGAGGAGGTTTTGTGGGGAGATCGGCCGTCGGCGTGTGTGTTGCGGAGTCAACACACACGTCGCAAGGCAATGGAGTTAATGGGGTTGAATGTTCAGGTAGGTATGCAAGGGTATAAAGTGGACCAGGTGTTGACGACGACTGAGGGTATGAGTGGGTATATTGATGCTTGGGTTAAGTTGAAAACGCAATGTGTGGGAATAAGTGAAATAGCATTACAGTCAATTGGAAGGTTTGTGCAGTGTGAGTTGACAGAGCATGATCGACTCGTTTTGGAAGGGCCGATAACGGAGTGCGAGACATGGGAAGCTTTATCCGGGGCGCAATTAGGTAAGGCACCAGGAATTGATGGGTTGCCCAGTGACTTTTATCTCCAAAATTGGAGCGTTTTAAAAGAATTTTTGGTAAGATTATTCAATATCCTTAAGCGGGATCGGGTTTTAGGGGCACAGCAGCGGATGGCTGTGGTCGTTTTAGTGCCTAAAGGTGAGCCATTAACAGTTAAAGACTATCGTGCTATTTCGTTATTGTGTGGTGATTATAAGATTTTTGCAAGAATTTTAGCTAACAGAATAAAAAAGGTCCTGGGTAAAGTGATCGATAAGGGACAATATGGGGTGCCGGGAAGGTCTATGTATGACGGGCATGGTTTTATTGAAGAAAGAGTAAAATTGGGAGTGGGGGGGGGTGTTGGCTATAGATTGGGAGGCGGCATATGATAGTGTAGAAAGGGAAGCGTTATGGAAGATTATGAGATGGCAGGGGTTTGGAGAGGAAATTATATCATGGGCCAAATTAATGTATCAAGATGCATCCTTGCGGGTGCAGGTAAATGGAAGGTTAGGAGAAGAAATTCAGATGAGCAGGGGTCTACGTCAAGGTTGTCCCCTTTCACAAATATTTTTTGCGTGTTTACAGGATCCCTTTTATAGAGGAATTAGGGTCTTATTGGCAGCAAATGGGGTTGGTGACGAAAGGGGTGGGGGGGCTGGCATTGTTGGATATGTTGATGACACAACGATTTTAGTAAGTGGTAACAGGGATTTGCCTCGGGTGGAAAAGTTAGTAAATGTTTTTGAAAAGGCTTCTGGCATGTCAATTAATAAGGAGAAAACGAAGTATATGGATCTTGGGGATAGGTTAAGTGAGGAATGTGAAGTAGTTGAAAGGTGGAAAAAGGTGGACCAATTACTGATATGTGGGATCGTTTATGTAAGTGATATCAAGTTAGCACAACAAATAAATTCAGTGCGTATTGTAGATGGTGTACTGAAGCGCATCAGTGGTTTACGAGCTGCACACTTAACTTTGCATCAAAGAGTAATTACAACGAATGTCCTATTATAAAGTAAACTTTGGCATGTAGCAGCAATATATCCGATAATTCGAAGTGAGATACAAAGGTTACAAAAGCGCGTTTTTAGATTCATTTGGGGTACTGGAAGCGAATGGTTAGGTAGAGCGGTTGTCACACTCCCGGTTGGCCGAGGAGGGCTGGGTCTTATAGCTGTTGAAAAGAGGATTATGAGTGTGTATTTGAAACGTAGTTATAAGCGGGAGGGGGGGGGGCGAGGGAAGGCGGACTTCATAAGATACGTCAGGACATGCACCGGTGGTGGGTGGGTAGGGAGTTCATAATCGGTGAGGCAATGTTATGGGTCATCATAAACATGAGCGATCCTTCACATATTAAATTGGGAAACCTTGATAGGGTGGTAGCAGTGGTAGAAGGTGCTTATCCGATGTATGATTGGCGTAATATCTGGGGGCGTTTGAACAAATTACGTTTAAAACCTAAAGTACGAGAAGTAATGTATAGATTTTTACATGGGATCTTACCGTCTGGAATGGTTTTATTCCATAAGAGAATACGGGAGGATGGGATATGCAAGGCTTGTGGTGGATGGGAGACTGTTTTCCATATAGTGTATTTTTGCGAATGTATTGAACTAATAAGGGTTTGGTTGGGTAAGGTAATAAGGTTAGTGGGAGGGGGGGGTTGCAGGTGTTGAGGGTTTTAAGCTTAGACATAGGTGGGGTGAATCAGATGGTAGAGAATGCGGTAGGGTATATAATTACGGATTATATTTATATGTCTTGGGCTATGAGAGGAGCGAACGTGTGTGAAAGAATTAATGCGTTAACAGCAACTTTTTATAGGACAAAGTGTAGTAATAAGGAGGTGTATGGGGGGAGATGGGAGAGGGATTTAAGTGAGGGTTATAGGAATTTGACGTAATATTATAACTGACGTTGTAAGTAATTGTGTTCAATTAGACAACATACTTTATATACTTATTTATATGTATGTACATGAATGGTAAATTGAAGTCTGATTTTAAAGGTGAAGAATGGGTTTTCCTTTTTTATTGTTCTTTTTTTCTCTTTATGGTAATACAAGGTTGTATCATGTACACCAACAAATATGGTTAGAGGTATGTGGTAAAATTTTCGTGTTGATTAGACATTTATAATACAGATGAAATACAAGGCTTAGGTTAGGGTAAATTTATGATAATTGTGGAATGTTCTTTTGATTCAAACTGCTCTTTATTATACTTGTATTTTATTATTCTAGTGTAAATTAAGAGCAAGGATGATTAATTTGAGGAAGAGTTAATATAGGTTTGCATGTTTTTACGAAAGTTAACTTATCCACATGTAGCTAGTATAGGACAGTTTTAAGCTTCGGTATCTGATTTTATATGTAGGTAATAGTGGTCATATTTGTTATATTGTAATGTTATTCGTTGATGTTTCAATATCTAATGTAACGTTTTTTCAGTTATTTGTTCATATATTGTCATCTTTAGGGTTTTTCCTTTTGTCTATTGTCTATTGTTGGTTTTAAATAAAATATAAAAAAAAAAAAAAAAAATAAAAGAAGATAGAACAGTGATGTGGTAAGTTGTAAAAAAGGAGATAGATTCTGTAGATATTAAACACAATTAAGACTATGAGGTAGAATGGTCGTTGAATACAACAATGACAATCAAAAGTAGTTGGGCTATTAGAATTTTAGGGGGGAAAGTAGTTGGGGTATTAGAATTTTAGGGGGGCACAAATTTATGACAATATAACACTAACGGTGGACTATGGGTATTATCTGCACTTTACTCTGATTCTGTTAGTCCAGCCTCACTTAGGAATGTTTTAAGGTCATGTTCTGTAGAGATGAAGTATCTCTTCCCAGTGGGCTGTTTCCTAACTGCGATTTTTCTATCCCTCACAAAGCACTGGTGGTTTTTTTGGGCATAGCGTAATTTTCTTAGCCGATAAAGAAGGTTTTGTCTTGTTTTGGTAAGACACTCATTGACGTAAACATCAGATTTCATAGAAATAGATGGACTCCATGCGGCGCTGAAGTACATCTCTTTTCCACCCTCCAGTGATTTTTGGTATAAATCATAGCGACAAAACAGTTATTGATGTTAATTAACGTCTCATAATATATATCATCCTAATAACACGTTATATACATAAACTTACCAAAAATAAAAAAAAAAATTTACACATTGTTCCTGCCGGAGATAATCTGTACATCACATCCTACAGAGAAAGAACATTTGACATATGTAAATCCACATGTAATGTTGAAAGGGGATAAACCCACTTCCGGAGCACATGACATACAAGCTGCCCTGAAAACGGGCCCATATAAATTAAAAACACAATCCTATTTGCCGAAGTATACAATATTACATAACCGTCTTGGTATTTCCCAAGCTCAAATTGTACCATTGATTTTCTCAATAAAATCACTTGTTGAGCGCCACTTCTGTCTACAGTCAAAATCACAACATAGATATCACACATCCCTTCACCCTACGCACGCCACTCAATAATTCCCCCAAATACAAACACTCACACACTCTTCTCCACCACCCTGACGAGACTGACTCAAGGTAGAAGCCTAGACGCCCACATACCCCGCAGGCTGAGTACACTTACTACCTTAACGTGCACAAACTCAGGATGCAGTGTGCTCGAAACTGAAACACCAGAACGCCTTACAAGGAAGACAATAAGCAGTAAAGCAAATATGAAAAGCATATCATACGTATAAACACCTCGAGGAAGCTATACAACACTCACGCAAAACAAACACCAATCACACAAAGTGCCCACTGGGTCATGTCTGATCTGTCAGGCTTCCCTGCTGTAGGACCTACGTCCCACAGACCCAGACCAAAAAGCTCACCTCACACAAAACCCTTCTAACTCGCAATTCCACACACACAGACAGTCAGACCACTGGGACACACTCCTCATGCACACACAATCGCACCCCTCCCTGGGAGAGACCAGCCTGTTCTTACCCCTGACAATCTATAAAACCCATAAGTCCCTCAACTTAAAATCCTTATAACTCTCCGGAAAATCCCTCTCCCACCTCCCCCCATATATTTCCCTGTTGCGACACTTCGTCCTATAAAAAGTTGCAGCTAGGGCCATCCTACGTTCCCCCACCCCTTTATCTCTCATGACCCACGATATAAAGACGAAATCAACTACTAAGTAAGCCACCGCCCTTTGAACCTTCACCTCTACCACACCTACATCTAAACTTAGCGCTTTCAATACCGACAACCACCCTTCCCCATACCGAATCACTTTCCCCATCCATTCCCTCACAACCCCTAGACGTTCGCAAAAGTAGACTACATGAAAAGCCGACTCATCTACCCCACAATCTTGACATACCCCACCCTCCCTGATCCGTCTATTACGTAAAACTACCCCGGATGACAAGATCCCGTGAAGGAACCTATACATTACCTCCCTCACACGCGACCATCCGGATACGTAACTCTTTGAACCGTCCCCAAATGTCTTCTCATGCGTACATCGGGTACGCCCCTTCCACAGCCACTGCCTCCCTAGGCCATAGCTTCCTCTCTATGGACCCTACTCACATGTTCTTCGGATCTCTGACGAGCATTAAGACAAGCAACATCTCACAATCTCACTAATCCTGTCCCCTCCACCATCTCCGAATATCTTCTCGCACAATCCCCAACCCTCCACCCCCATCCCCATGAACCCTCAGGAACCCGAGCTTCACACAGACACTCTTCAACCTTCGTTCCAAGTGAATTAACCCCAGCCCTCCCTTGGCTATCGGGAGCGTTACCACCCCCCCCCCTCCTAACCAATCACATCCCGAACCCCAAATAAATCGGAAAACCTTACCCAACAATCTCCGAACATCCCCATACACCAAAGGGTACAACGCTGCCACATGCGAGATTTTGCTAAATATAAGCACAATGACCACAATGACCCTCTGGTGCAGCGTAAGATGAATTTAAAAATTGGCAGTTATAAAACACGATGAACATTCATTATATAATGTAATTGCTGATTAATCAAACTCGATTTACTTATAAATGATTCTACTTCTTCAGGAGGAAAATAGGAGGTTGAAGCTTCACATAGATGAGTTTCGGAGCGAGTTTGAGAAGGATTTAGCTGGTAAGGAAGGAATGGTCACCAGCATTGATAGTGGCAGCTGCTTTAAGTGGCAAGTGGTTCACAGTTAAGGAAGAAGGAAGATGAGGGGAGTTAATAGAGATGATGTGAAGGTAGGAAATCGATTCTCTGTTCTCCAAGACGAGTGTACTTCAGTGGTTAGTGAGGTTGAAGGTACCACTGATTCCTCTTCTAATCAAGGTAAGAATATTTTAACAGTAGGCAATTCTTAGGTAAGATATATGGACCGTGCATTTTGCAACAGAGACAGAAAGGTCAAACAGATAGTGTGTCTTCCTGGAGCTAGTGTTGGTGACATAGTCAGCAGGTTGGATAATATTATGGCAGGTAATGGGAACAAGCCCATTATCTTAGTGTTGGGGGTAATGACATTGGGAAGGGCAGGAGAGAGGAGCTGCTGGATAAGTACAGGTCAGTCAGCCATAGAAGTAGTTAGGTCTCAGGGAGGGATCCCAGTCATATGTAGCATCTTGCCTAGAAAGGGAGTGGGCAATGAATGGATGTCTAGGGCAATTGGTATAAATTGCTGGCTAGACAGGTACTGCAAGGAACTTGCAATTCCATTCATTGATAACTGGGACCTATTCTTTGGCAAACGTGATATGTATGCAAGGGATGGAGTTCATCTCTCTGGGGATGGAGTGGTTGCATTAGTCAATTCAATTGAGAGGGTAATTGATGACTTGTCTAGGAATTTAAACTGATGGATTATAGAGGTATGAGTGTTTGTGGGAAACAATCAGGTTGCAGCATTAGGGTTAAAAACAGCAGTTATTACCGGGATACCTCAAGGATATGTTTAAAAGACAATATTCAAAATAAAGTTGCTAGTAATGGCAAATCAATTGATCAACAAACAAGGAGAGATAGTAGAGGGCAACGAGTGACTAGCTCCCTTAAGGTTTACTATACAAATAGTAGGAGTCTAAGAAATAAGATAGATGAGCTAAGATTACTTGCAAGTGTAGGTAATATAGATATTATTAGTATAACAGAGACCTGGTTCAACCTGAAAGATAAAGAAATGCCTTCCGAATGCAACATACAGGGTTATAAACTATTCCACACTGATAGGGTCAACAGGAAGGGTGGTGGTGTGGCGATGTTTGTCAGAGAAAATTTAAATTGTTGTCGTAGACATGATATAAGATTAGAAACATCGAACACAGAATCCGTTTGGCTATAGTTTCTCGAGGGACGTGACAAATTAATTTTGGGTGTGATTTATAGGCTCCCAAACCCTGACAGGGAGTGCAGTAAGCTGTTATGGGACGAAATTCATAAGGCATCTAGATATGAAAATGTTGTGATAATGAGAGATTTTTAACTTTACACAAATTGATTGGAACAATATGACAGGAAATCTTGAGTCTAGTGACTTTCTTGATACGGGTGGGCTAAATTGGTATGTCCTGACTATGGGACAGGTAGGAAATCTTGGTTGCCAATATGACGTTTTTCAGAGCATAGTTCTAGCTGCCCAGACAACTTTTGTTCCGAGTAGGGAAATTAGATTTAACAAAAATTATCCCAAATGGATGAACAATAGATTAAAACATCTCATTGGTCAAAAGAGAGGCATATATAGGCGTATCAAAAGAGGGGATGGGCAGTTAAGAAATCAATATATTCAATTAAAGAGAGAAATAAAGAAAGGAATAAGAAAAGCAAAAAGGGATTATGAGGCTAAGGTCGCAAGGGATTCAAAGACTAACCCAAAAGGGCTTTCAGGTATACAGAAGTAAGATTAGGGGCAAGATTGGCCCACTTAAGAGTAACTCTGGTCAGATCACTGACAGTGATAAGGATATGTGTGAAATTCTCAATACCTACTTCCTCTCAGTTTTCACCTAGGAAAATACTAGCGATATTCCTGAAATAATAGATTATGTAGAACAGGATGATAATAAACTATGTACGATTGCAGTAACTAGTGACAAATAGAGAAACTAAAACCTAACAAATCCCCAGGCCCTGATGAACTGTTTGCAAGGGTGTTAAAGGAATGTAAAGAGGAACTTAGCATACCTTTGGCTAATATTTTCAACATATCACTACAAACTGGCATAGTGCCTGATAAGTGGAAAATGGCAAATGTAATACCTATTTACAAGGCAGGTGACAGGTTCTTGGTTTCGAACTATAGACCAATAAGCCTTACCTCCACAGTGGGAAAATTTATGGAATCAATAATTGCCAAAGCAATTCGTAGCCGTCTTGTCAGGCACAGATTGATTAATGAATCTCAACACGGTTTTACAAAGGGGCGTTCCTGTCTTACGAATTTACTAACTTTTTTCACTAAGGTGTTTGAGGAGGTAGATCATGGTAATGAATATGATATTGTGTATATGGACTTCAGTAAGGCTTTCGATAGAGTTCCACACCAGAGGCTATTGAGGAAACTTAAGGCACACGGAATAGGTGGAGAAATTTTTTCCTGGGTAGAGGCATGCCTGACAAATAGACAGCAGAGAGTTTGCAGAAATGGGGAGAAATCAGAATGGGGACACGTCACAAGCGGTGTTCCTCAGGGGTCAGTGTTTGACCCGTTGTTGTTCACAATTTACATAAACGACATAGATGACGGAATAAATAGCGACATAAGCAAATTTGCTGATGACACCAAAATAGGCCGTCCAATTCATTCTAATGAGGACATTAGAGCACTCCAGGATGATTTGAATAGACTGATGCAATGGTTGGAGAAGTGGCAGATGCAGTTTAATTTTGACAAATGCAAAGTTCTAAATGTTGGACAGTTAAATAACCATGCCACATATAAACTAAATAATGTAGATCTTAATATTACTGATTGCAAAAATGATTTAGGAGTTCTGGTTAGCAGTAATCTAAAACCTAGACAGCAGTGCATTAGTGTTCGCAATAAAGCTAACAGAATTCTTGGCTTCGTATCTAGAAGTATAAATAATAGGAGTCCTCAGGTTGTTCTTCAACTCTATATATCCTTTGATAGGCCTCATTTAGGCTATGCTGCTCAGTTCTGGTCACCGTATTACAGAATGGATATAAATGCTCTGGAAAACGCACAGAGAAGGATGACAAAGATGATCTCATGTATCAGAAATCTTCACTATGAGGATAGACTGAGGGCCCTGAATCTGCACTCTCTCGACAGGCGTAGAATTAGGGGGGATATGATCGAGGCGTATAAATAGAAAACAGGAATAAATAAAGGGGATGTAAATAGCGTGCTGAAAATTTCCAGCCAAGACAGGACTCGCAGCAATGGTTTCAAGTTGGAAAAATTCAGAGTCAGGAAGGATATAGGAAAGCATTGGTTTGGTAATAGAGTTGTGGATGAGTGGAACAAACTCCCCAGTACATTATTCAGGCTCAAACGTTGTGTAGTTTTAAAAATAGGTTAGATAAATACATGAGTGGGTGTGGGTGGGTGTGAGTTGGACCTGACTAGCTTGTGCTGCTGGGTCTGGTGCAGTGCTCCATCCTTGAGTGGAGGTGACCAGACTGGGTGGGTCATTGGGCTAATCCAGGGGGAATCATTGGTCTTATCCGGGGAGAGGGACATGGACCTGCTCCGCATGGGTCAGTAGGCCTGTTGCAGTGTTCCTTCTTTCTTATGTTCTTATAACGTAAAACTGGATTCATATATGAATGCTCTGGATTGTCATAGGTGTCATGGTTCCACTCCAAGGAATTAGGTCTCTTTCCCTGCCATCTTGGTTTAGATCAGTGTCTGCCAAGGGAGTCTGTTAGGATAGATAAACTATGGCTGTCTGCCCCCGAATAAACTATAGATGTCTCCCTTCAGTTTTAAGGGAGTCTGCCATAGACCCTTTTTCTTAATATTCACAGAAAATTCGTACGAAAAATGCCAGATACACCTATATTCAGAATGTAAAGTCTTTTATATTGTCCCAAAGTCTGACCGAATGTTTGATATATTGTCGTGTCACTAATGTTAAGTTCGCTAGGTAGTTCCTGATGTAAAAAATGAATCTACCGATGAACATCTCTGTAAGAAAAACATCACTGACTGCATTATGGTTCAGGGACATAGTTAGGGAGAAGGAAGGGAAGACAGAGCTGTTTTCCCAACTCCCGTCCCTAGTAGGGTTGACCCTGACTAGGTAATGTTTCATATTAAAAGACAGTCGACACTATAGGTTGCTCCAAACATAATATGTTTGACACATGTTAACAAGACAGAAGCAAAAGTCTCAAAGACAGAAGTTCAACAATACAGTAACCATAGAGAAACATATTATAAATGGTATACAATACATTTTTATAATATGAATAAGACACATGAGAGACTCAAGTCTCTTACTCATTAGCTTGTCGGTATTGAATAGCGTTTATAATAAGATACTTGTCTGACACATCAATACCATGGTATCTTGGTACCAGAGATATTTTCAGCTACTCAAGTGCTAACAGCTGTTGAGTATGACCTACTTCCACTAGTGTGCCAGCTCTCCTGTGTGCCAGCTCTCCTGTGTACTCACCTAGTTGAGGTTGCAAGGGTCGAGTCCAAGCTCCTGGCCCTAGCTCTCCTGTGACCTTATCTCCAAACTGCTACACCTCACTTTCCGCTATATAAGTTTCTTGCGCACATGCTTCTGCTTTAGACTATGAAAGTGAACATCGTGTTCCAAGGCTGATGGAAAGTTGCATTACAATACCTCTCCACTTCATCTACTTTATCTTCCACCAAGGTTCCCTCACCTTCGTGTGTTAGTGTGTCTTGTAAATGACTCAAATCGGACCAAAAGGTAGTCATAAGCTTCTCTCTCCTATTTACCTGGAGTTTACCTGGAGAGAGTTCCGGGGGTCAACGCCCCCGCGGCCCGGTCTGAGACCAGGCCTCCTGGTGGATCAGAGCCTGATCAACCAGGCTGTTGCTGCTGGCTGCACGCAAACCAACATACGAGCTACAGCCCGGCTGATCCGGAACTGACTTTAGGTGCTTGTCCAGTGCCAGCTTGAAGACTGCCAGGGGTCTGTTGGTAATCCCCCTTATGTGTGCTGGGAGGCAGTTGAACAGTCTCGGGCCCCTGACACTTATTGTATGGTCTCTTAACGTGCTAGTGACACCCCTGCTTTTCATTGGGGGGATGGTGCATCGTCTGCCAAGTCTTTTGCTTTCGTAGTGGGTGATTTTCGTGTGCAAGTTCGGTACTAGTCCCTCTAGGATTTTCCAGGTGTATATAATCATGTATCTCTCCCTCCTGCGTTCCAGGGAATACAGGTTTAGGAACCTCAAGCGCTCCCAATAATTGAGGTGTTTTATCTCCGTTATGCGCGCCGTGAAAGTTCTCTGTACATTTTCTAGGTCGGCAATTTCACCTGCCTTGAAAGGTGCTGTTAGTGTGCAGCAATATTCCAGCCTAGATAGAACAAGTGACCTGAAGAGTGTCATCATGGGCTTGGCCTCCCTAGTTTTGAAGGTTCTCATTATCCATCCTGTCATTTTTCTAGCAGATGCGATTGATACAATGTTATGGTCCTTGAAGGTGAGATCCTCCGACATGATCACTCCCAGGTCTTTGACGTTGGTGTTTCGCTCTATTTTGTGGCCAGAATTTGTTTTGTACTCTGATGAAGATTTAATTTCCTCATGTTTACCATATCTGAGTAATTGAAATTTCTCATCGTTGAACTTCATATTGTTTTCTGCAGCAAACTGAAAGATTTGGTTGATGTCTGCCTGGAGCTTTGCAGTGTCTGCAATGGAAGACACTGTCATGCAGATTCGGGTGTCATCTGCAAAGGAAGACACGGTGCTGTGGCTGACATCCTTGTCTATGTCGGATATAAGGATGAGGAACAAGATGGGAGCGAGTACTGTGCCTTGTGGAACAGAGCTTTTCACCGTAGCTGCCTCGGACTTTACTCTGTTGACGACTACTCTCTGTGTTCTGTTAGTGAGGAAATTATAGATCCATCGACCGACTTTTCCTGTTATTCCTTTAGCACGCATTTTGTGCGCTATTACGCCATGGTCACACTTGTCGAAGGCTTTTGCAAAGTCTGTATATATTACATCTGCATTCTTTTTGTCTTCTAGTGCATTTAGGACCCTGTCGTAGTGGTCCAATAGTTGAGACAGACAGGAGCGACCTGTTCTAAACCCATGTTGCCCTGGGTTGTGTAACTGATGGGTTTCTAGATGCGTGGTGATCTTGCTTCTTAGGACCCTTTCAAAGATTTTTATGATATGGGATGTTAGTGCTATTGGTCTGTAGTTCTTTGCTGTTGCTTTACTGCCCCCTTTGTGGAGTGGGGCTATGTCTGTTGTTTTTAGTAACTGTGGGACGACCCCCGTGTCCATGCTCCCTCTCCATAGGATGGAAAAGGCTCGTGATAGGGGCTTCTTGCAGTTCTTGATGAACACAGAGTTCCATGAGTCTGGCCCTGGGGCAGAGTGCATGGGCATGTCATTTATCGCCTGTTCGAAGTCATTTGGCGTCAGGATAACATCGGATAGGCTTGTGTTAATCAAATTTTGTGGCTCTCTCATAAAAAATTCATTTTGATCTTCGACTCTCAGTCTGGTTAGCGGCTTGCTAAAAACTGAGTCATATTGGGACTTGAGTAGCTCACTCATTTCCTTGTTGTCATCTGTGTAGGACCCATCTTGTTTAAGTAGGGGCCCAATACTGGACGTTGTTCTCGATTTTGATTTGGCATAGGAGAAGAAATACTTTGGGTTTCTTTCGATTTCATTTATGGCTTTTAGTTCTTCCCGCGATTCCTGACTCCTAAAGGATTCTTTTAGCTTAAGTTCGATGCTTGCTATTTCTCTGACCAGTGTCTCCCTACGCATTTCAGATATATTGACCTCTTTTAGCCGCTCTGTTATTCTTTTCCGTCGCCTGTAAAGGGAGCGCCTGTCTCTTTCTGTTTTACATCTACTCCTCCTTTTTCTTAGAGGAATAAGCCTTGTGCATACATCGAGTGCTACCGAGTTAATCTGTTCTAGGCATAAGTTGGGGTCTGTGTTGCTTAGTATATCTTCCCAGCTTATATCGGTTAGGACTTGGTTTACTTGGTCCCACTTTATGTTTTTGTTATTGAAGTTGAATTTGGTGAATGCTCCCTCGTGACTAATCTCCTTATGTCGGTCTGGGGCTCCGCGCATACATGACTGAACCTCAATTATGTTGTGATCTGAGTATATTGTTTTTGATATGGTGATATTTCTTATCAGATCATCATTGTTAGTGAAGATGAGGTCTAGTGTATTCTCCTATGTGCAGGTTACTTGTGTACTCTCCACTAGTGTAATTCATCTCTCTTTTCGACTGAAGAAACATGTTGCTCAGGCGAAACGTATCGTCAATAAAACTTCTAGATTTGCACACAAGTCTTATTTATCAATGCTTATAGAGGTTAATAATTTAGTAAACTTGATGGAGGATCATATTTATTTAAGAAATAATCGGGATGTATGAGAATGTAAGTTTGTTGCTGACACACTGGTATAATAACCACAATGATACGAAAAAAAAAGATAAAACGTGAGGACGAGGCTCGCAGACGAAACAAGTAGCTAGAAAATGGCTGATACGATAATGATGATCTATTCAAAATATATATTTTAAATGTTCTTCTGGGATTTGCAGTGTGTGGCAGAAAGTGTCTGAAGATCTAGTCAAGGAATTATAGCATTTAAAAAAGTGTTCACTCAGCAGTACCAGAGAAAAAAAACCCCAAACATTCAATTATTTAACGGTTTGTATCATTTAAAATTTTACGTTTTATTGCGAATTGCAGTGAGAATATTTTTTCTCTCTTTCAATTACGGTTGCAGAAACAGAACGTTCCATCAGCACTCTGGCTGAAGTAACGCATGTGCTTAGACCAACTCTGTGTCAGAGCCTAGTCCTGGCCCCGAGTTGGCTGAGGGATGGGGCCCAATACAGTTCCTAGACCTGGACCTGTTTGGCTGAGGGATGGGGCCCAATACAGTGCCTAGATCTGTCCCCGGGTTGCCTGAGAGATGGGGCTCAACACATAGCTTAGTCCTGGCCCTGGGGTGGCTGAGAGACGGGGCCAGGAGCTATGACTCGACTCCTGCTACCACACATAGGTGAATACAGAGCCTATTCCTGGCCCCGGGTTGGCTGAGAGATGAGGCTCAACACAGTGCTCAGTCCTGGTCCCGGGTTGACTGAAGGATGGGGCTCAACACGGAACCTATTCCTGGCCCCGGGTTGGCTGAGGGAAAAGGTCCCAACAAAGTGCCTAGTCTGGACCCGGATTAGCTGATGGCTGGGGCCCAACAAAGCGCCTAGTCCTGGCCCCGGGTTGGCTGAGGAATGGGGGCCCAACAAAGTGCCAAGTACTGGCTCTAGGTTGGCTGAGAGATGGAGCCGAACACAGTGCCTAGTCCTGGCCCCGGGTTGACTGAAGAATGGGGCTCAATACAGAGCATAATCTGACCCCGGGTTGGCCAGCATGATCTCCGTTCTGATCTTCGATGTATCAGTCGTACACAAAGGTCAGCGAGGTTGCTCTACAAGTTCATTTGCCGTTTTCATCAAATACTTATGCATGTCCGATTTTTCCAGCCATCTAAATTATAAAGAATAACAGTGGGAACCGACTAGTCGTAGACCCGGATGTAAGAACCTCTCATCAGGTAACTGCTTGCAAGGAAACATTGTCAGCCTTCACACCTAGACATTGTTCCCAGTGGTTGGTTGGTTAATGGGTTAATAAGTCTGCAATTAACTTAATCAACATCAAACAAGAATACTTTAATCCCTAAAATAGGGATTAAAGTAAACTCTCAGTATATATTCGATGAAAGAAATGCACTTCTCAGGGAATATATCTTGTGACTCTTCCTGTTCCTTAGGTTAGTTTAGGTTTGTCAGGAAACAGGACAAGTGTTTCCTGACGCCATGGTTCATATTTGGATCTGACTTTGAACACTTAATTAACACTTAATTAACACTTGCTTTACACACATCACTCAGTGACACACAATAAATTCAATTAATACAAATTACCTTGCATAAATCTCACCCAAACTTTCTGGTTTAGCACATTATTAGTCATATGATGACCCGCAGCTGGAGTTTTGGGTCATCTGACCGAGGCCTTTCCCTGGCTTACCCCTACACCCCTTTAAAAATTATGGTTATGATTACAACCATTTTTCCGGATCCGATTCAGATTTGTTTTATGGTTACGAGAGTAGTCGAGTAACAAGCCAGCATGATGTTATGTGATGTTATGTGATGTTATGTGATGTTATGTGGTGTTATGTGATGTTATGTGATGTTATGTGGTGTTATGTGATGTTATGTGGTGTTATGTGATGTTATGTGATGTTATGTGGTGTTATGTGATGTTATGTGGTGTTATGTGATGTTATGTGATGTTATGTGATGTTATGTGATGTTATGTGATGTTATGTGATGTTATGTGATGTTATGTGATGTTATGTGATGTTATGTGGTGTTATGTGATGTTATGTGATGTTATGTGATGTTATGTGGTGTTATGTGATGTTATGTGATGTTATGTGGTGTTATGTGATGTTATGTGATGTTATGTGATGTTATGTGGTGTTATGTGGTGTTATGTGATGTTATGTGATGTTATGTGGTGTTATGTGATGTTATGTGATGTTATGTGATGTTATGTGGTGTTATGTGATGTTATGTGATGTTATGTGATGTTATGTGATGTTATGTGATGTTATGTGATGTTATGTGGTGTTATGTGATGTTATGTGATGTTATGTGATGTTATGTGATGTTATGTGGTGTTATGTGATGTTATGTGATGTTATGTGATGTTATGTAATGGTATGTGATGTTATGTTGTGTTATGTGATGTTATGTGATGTTATGTGGTGTTATGTGATGTTATGTGATGTTATGTGATGTTATGTGATGTTATGTGGTGTTATGTGATGTTATGTGATGTTATGTGATGTTATGTGATGTTATGTGGTGTTATGTGGTGTTATGTGATGTTATGTGATGTTATGTGATGTTATGTGATGTTATGTGATGTTATGTGATGTTATGTGATGTTATGTGGTGTTATGTGATGTTATGTGATGTTATGTGATGTTATGTGATGTTATGTGATGTTATGTGATGTTATGTGGTGTTATGTGATGTTATGTGATGTTATGTGATGTTATGTGGTGTTATGTGATGTTATGTGATGTTATGTGATGTTATGTGATGTTATGTGATGTTATGTGATGTTATCTGGTGTTATGTGATGTTATGTGGTGTTATGTGATGTTATGTGATGTTATGTGGTGTTATGTGATGTTATGTGGTGTTATGTGATGTTATGTGGTGTTATGTGATGTTATGTGGTGTTATGTGATGTTATGTGATGTTATGTGATGTTATGTGATGTTATGTGATGTTATGTGATGTAAATGAAGGATTTTTTGCATGTCCAGATCTAATCGAGTGTTTTTCATCGATTCTTTTTCATTTTTAACAGCATTTGAAGGGGAGAGAGAGAACCAGCAAGAGAGAGAGAAACGAAAAAAAGGCAAGAGAGGGATACAGAGAAAAAACAGCAAGACAAAAATAGAGAGGGAAAAAAGCAAGAGAGAGAGAAACAGCAACAGAAAGAGAAATAGCAAGAGAGAGAGAAAGAGAATTAGACAGACAGAGAGACAGCAAATTTATAAGAAAGCAAGAGAAAGATATGGCAAAAGAAAAACAGAGAACAAAAAGGGTAAGAAGAAAAAACAAGAGAGAACACAACAGGAAGAGAGAGAGAGGGAGAAAAAAAAAGCAAAGGAGAGATAAAGAAAGGAGGAGAATAAGAAAGGGAACTAAAGAGCTTAAAAGAATAAGCGGAAGACCAAGGAAAGAACTTCCTTCCTTGACGCTGTCTTGAAGACAATACTGAGACATATTGACTCTACCTCATAACCCGTCCTAGTGTAACAGTGAAGAGTGATAAAGTGTGAGAGAGAGAGAGAGACAGAGACACAGACAGACAGAGACACAGACAGACAGACAGACAGAAAGATAGACAGACAGACAAAGAAAATGACATCAACGAAATAAAGTCAGTTGACCAAATGAAATCGGTGGCCACAGGTGAGCCCAACTTCAGATTGCTCCCTGTTATTGTATCTCTTAACAATAAAAAGCCTTTCAAATGAGCTGGTGTAGGCAACAGCTCTTAGCTTATAAAAAAAATTTAGTAACCTTAAACCTAATGAGCCGATGGT
>NC_091311.1:18390537-18420594 GCF_038502225.1 Cherax quadricarinatus
CACGACACTTTTCAATAAACAAAGAAGCCTCCGAAGACGTTTATCATTAACCACCCGCTTGCAGCACCTTACCAAACAATCCCGGTATAAATGGTGGAAAGCGGTGGTCGCAGCAGTGTGTTTGCCCAGAGAGAGGAAGGAAGGAATGAAGATCTTCACTTCATCATCCCATACAACAAGCATCCATCTCTCAACGAGTTATCCTGATGTCGTGTCTGCACGTTTGAGCATCCAGACACAGGTACAAGCAGGATCCAGCCGAAATTTGCCGAAATTCTCCGAGAATTTTAAGTGACCCCACGCTACAGCGTCCCACGCTGTTTCTCAAGTCACGTGTTCAGCGTCACTTGTATGTTGCTGCTGTTGTTGTTCAGCTCAGCACAGCTGTTTCAGCAAGACAGAGGTGAGTTTTGTGGTGATTTCTGCGTCCAGTGTGAGCTTCTCCACGTGTTTGTTGGTGGGGGAGGAGGAGAGGAAGTGGCTGTTTCTCACCTTGCCCATGCTCGCCCTACTCACGCTCATCCGTCTACCATACACTCACCACTGCCCACTCCCTCTGCTGAGTTTTCTGCTGTTTGTGAATTCATTGCCAGAGCTGTGTATCCGAGTGCCCGAGGCCACTCGAAGCTACGTGGATCAGCATGCCATGTAGATCACGACGCCACGTGGATCCCGACGCCACGTGGGTGTGGGCGATGTCACGTGGATCTACCATGCCACGTGAGTTGCCAGATGTCCCAGGCCTCATGCTGTGGTCTGCTGCCCACATCACATTGACGTCACCCACGATGCTGCCCGACTTCATGACGTCACGATGTCTGCTGACGTCACCTCGCAACATCACATGATGTCACCATCGAGTGTTCAGTAATTATTAAAATATTGTCGAGAAGACTAAGAGAAGATATATGTCGTGTGTTAATTCCTCTCAGTCAGTGTTCTCACATGTTAGTGTACTGCATGTACCGTGGTGTGTTTAAAGTTTCCATGTGTCCAGTGAGGTCTGAGCCAGACCTGAGTAACACCACTGTGCTAAGTCACCCGATGTGACCAGTACGTATGACAGCTGATGTCAAGTCAGCCCCAAGTGACCGAGCCCTCTTGCACAGAAAGCTTTTATGCTCGTCGCTCGTGATGTTCTGCAGAATCGTACCTGCTACGATTCTCATCGAGATTTGTTTCACTTCACCTCCAAACCATCAGAGTGCAGTTATATGTAGAGAAACAAGTCTGGGGATGCTTAGACTAACCTCTGCTATAACTCCAACTGCCCAGAGAATGATACTCGCCAAGCCGCAGTTAGCCCTGTCGGCAGTCGCTGTGTCAGCCTCGTGTTGCAAGCTTCAGTGAGCAGCCTGCACAAAGAAGATGTCACTTTGACTGCTAGCTCTCTCACTGCAGTCTGGTGTATGATGTTACGACTCCCAGATGTTTCGCCCAGTCGTCTCTGCCACGACTTGCTCCACAACTCGCTCCACGCTTGCCGGCAGTGACAGCCCAGCGACAGTACCAGTCGAGAAGTGTCCTCCTGAGTCGCTTGCCAGAAGTCCTGCCCAGTTGCCGAGTTTTGTCGACGCCTCACTCGAGGGCACCAGTATGTCATGCCCCAGGTTGAGTGAAAACCTGCAGCGACTCCTACGATGACTGCTTCACCATTCCAGAGGAGACCATACCCTGTTATGTCACAGCTCAGCCGCAGCGATGCCTCCTGTGTTGCAGTATCTGTCCAGATGCAGGAAGGCGTGCAGTGATGCCCTTCGATGCTCACTGCCTTTGACCATGATGTTTAGCACACCCCACATGTTTTTTTCTTCCCTCCCTGTAGGAAGTTTTTTTTCCATGTTCATATGTATATATATGTTTTTATTTTGTGTTCTGTGCCCTGTTCCTATGAGAGAGAGACCAAGTTTCTTTTAAGACCAGTATTGTCGCGTCGGGACAATGCGCGGTAGGTGGCCGAGCGTATGTAGACAGCCTGTACTGTCTGCACAGACAGCCCATGCTGTCTGCCAGCTTAGTTCATATTTTGCACCACTCAAGTGTTGCCCTCTGCAGCCAGGCCTCTCGGTAGGCATGCCAGCCTGTCTGCCCATGCCTCGCTCTCACTCACACAGCGGCCTAGCAGCAAGACACAAGTACTAGCTCTCTCTCTCGTGGGATGGCCCTGCCCGGGCCATGGGCAAACACACAAGCCTGTGTACCCACAACGACACTTTTCAATAAACAAAGAAGCCTCCGAAGACGTTTATCTTTCACACCCCGCTACCAGAACACCAAATAATCTCATTATAGGGTCACAACTGGAAGCTGAAGACTCAGACGAGTCACAGGGACGTTAGGAAGTATTTCTTCAGTCATAGAGTTGTCAGCAAGTGGAATAGCCTAGCAAGTGAAGTAGTGGAGGCAGGAACCATACATAGTTTTAAGAAGAGGTATGACAAAGCTCAGGAAGCAGAGAGAGAGAGGACCCAGTAGCGATCAGTGAAGAGGCAGGGCCAGGAGCTGAGTCTCGACCCCTGCAACCACAATTAGGTGAGTACAATTAGGTGAGTACACACACACACACACACTGTTGTGACTTTGATGTCGTAACTTAAAATGTTCCTGGCTCCTAAAGACTGCTCACACTGCTGTCTAGGGGTTATAAAATTACTCTGAAAACACAGCAAACCTTGGGCCAGCATGTACTCATACAAATTAAGCATTAGTGCAAATAATTAACGTTATGTAAGGAAGGACACAAAAAATTCACTTATACAAAAATATATAATATGAATATTAACTGATATATATCTTTCAAACTACTCCAAAAAACCACCACACTCCAGTTCACATTAACTCACTAGCACACTGCTACTAAGTGGTGCTGTCCTGTTCTCGCTTCCCATTGGTTGAGAGACCAAGATGTAAACACTTCTGGCTTGGCATCGCCGAGAGTAACATTTTTTTCATCTAGTGAGACTCAAATGCCCTTGGATTTTATCCTCTACAATGTCGGTAAGTACTGATTGTTATGTCTAGTGCGTAAATGAATAGTTTGGGCATATTTTGATATATCTATATAAAGGCCATGTGAAGTATAACATGAGTGTACCATGCAAATGAAAATAGTGCAACAAAAGAGACCTCAAAAAATTTTGTTGTGCCCTTTTAGGGTCAGTTTTCAATTTCAGTAAATAAACATTTATAAAAAATATTTCTATTGCTTATATGAATTTTGTAGTGGTCTGGATGTGTACAGAACGTTTTTATTGTCCTTCCAGATCAATGAGAAATTGTTTTATGGTGAGCCCTCCAACACTAAGTCAAAATGTCTTTGTTTTAGAGGAAAGTGACTCAGAACTGGAGGTAGATGACCCAGGATTGCTTGCTTGAAAGTGGTGATGAATACTTGCCACTTGATGCAGAGGTGTCAAGTGATGATGAGGAACAAACTCCAGCCAAAACGTGAAAAGTAGTCAAGAAAAAGAAAGGTATTAGGATCGAGGAGATGCCTGTTGAACAAGAACAATTATACCACATCATCATTTTATTGCTTCATATGCAAATTGAATCTATGCATAAAGAAGGATAAAAATTGCTTCATACCCTTCCATTCCAGCAATTAGTAATATACAATGACTGTTCTTTCTCAGGGAATTCAGGAATATGGGACTTGAAAATTTTATCTCTTTGCAATGTGTCAATGTAGTAATTTGGTTTCTTTTTATATTTTTCTTATACCTAAAAAAGGTTTGGATACAAGTTCCATTTATGTTTTTTATATTGTCTGTTTGTATAATTAAAAAAATAGTTATTTGCTGTTTTATTAACCTTTGCAAGTTTGCAGCATCCAAATTTATACTCCCTTAAACAGGCAGCACATAATAAATTAGGGTTTCACTGACTAGCAATTTTGAAAACTAACAATCAGAATTCCATTTATATGGGCTCATTGACCTTATATTGAGTTACTCTATCCACTATAGGGAGTTCAGTTCGAATTTCTAAATTTATGGCCATTTGCCCCATGAAGGGTTAACTAAACGCACCTCTCATCTGCTGCCGTCCTGGCCACTGCCTGACTGACAGGAATAAAACACGTTCCCCTACACCTACAGGGAATAAGACACGTCCATTTTCCGTATACTACACGGAAAATGACACGATATATGGAGCATTATCTTATAAAATATTTTTCTGTAGCACACTGTGTAACACACACACACACACACACACAGGAGCTCGGACTCGACCCCCGCAACCTCAACTAGGTGAGTACACACACACACACACACACACACACACAAATACACATACACACTCATACACACACACACACACACACACACACACACACACATACACGTGGGTTCGTGGGTGCAGACGTGGGTACACAAGGCTCCGAAAACCTTAGTGTTTTTATGGCATGCAGTAACTGCTAGCAGTAATCAGTGGTAGTGACAATGTCAGTGAGCAATACTACGAGTGATAACTAAAGTTATTAGTTAAAAAAGGTCGAGAGGAAGCCTGAAATCATCTATATTTCAAAGCGCCAAACCATTGTGGGTCTACTAGACGCTGTTGCCACACAGATTCAAACATACAAAGATCAAAGTGAGTGTGGAAGCGGGTGTTCAAGAATTACCAGCGTTTGGCTAACAAGTGAAATGTGGGGCACCATACAGTGAGAGTGAAAAAGTTAATAAGCAAAAGGAGAAAGGAAAAATAAAATATATAACAAGGGAAGGTGGCAGCAGTAGGCATGATGAAGCAGTGATGTCACGACAAGGTGTGTGCCATTATACATATAAAGTGAAGTGTATATAATGTGAAGTGTATATTATCATAAGTGAAAAGTCAAATCACGTGAGGAATGCGGGATGTATGAGCATATATGGTTATCAATATCATGGGTGAAGGATCTCCAAAATAGGGATTTAAGGCCTGCATACGACGACTTCGTCATCAGCATCTGGCAACTTGTCACTGCACCAGTGCCAGCGCAAGTATCACTCACCTATTTGTGGTTTCATGCTTCAGGCTCTGGCTTCTGGCCTTGCATCACTGTTAGATACTGGTCACTCACTCCTGCAAGCTATTACCAGAATTAGAGTAGAAATAGCATAGATAAAGTAAGATAGTGTTGACGAGTGTAGGGAGGACAGCAGTCTAGCAAGGGGTAATGTAGGGGTAAGGTAGTATTACTACCAGTAGTTATTAGCAGTAAGAATACTTAGGAAGCTAGGAAGTCCTCTCTCAATGTGAACAAGGAATAGGATAATAACTTAAATCCAGAAAGGGCAATAAGTGGAGAGAGCAGCATTATACACAAATAACCCGCACATAAAAGACAGAAGCTTACGACGACGTTTCGGTCCGACTTGGACCATTGACAAAGTCACACTAACAGAGGAGGAGCAGAACGGCTATATATAGGCAGGAAGAGGTGGAGGTAGTAGTAGTGGTAGTAGTAGTAGTAGTAGTAGTACAAGAATTGTATATAATACCGACAGGATGAAATGACACATGCACAACACCCGGGCATCCCTACGGTGGGGATGCCCGGGTGTTGTGCATGTGTCATTTCATCCTGTCGGTATTATATACAATTCTTGTACTACTACTACTACTACTACCTCCACCTCTTCCTGCCTATATATAGCCGTTCTGCTCCTCCTCTGTTAGTGTGACTTTGTCAATGGTCCAAGTCGGACCGAAACGTCGTCGTAAGCTTCTGTCTTTTATGTGCGGGTTATTTGTGTATCGTTCCAGTCACGGTATTGTGCCTTTTTGTTATTTAGAGCAGCATTACTAGGAAAGACAGCTGGGACTAAATTTTGAGCCTATACAACAGAGAGGTATAACGGATCTTTAAACCACACCACCTTTCCCCCCCTAACCATCCCTCCCTCACACACACACACACACACACACACACACACACACACACACACACACACAAGGGCAGACACTCATAGAAGCTTTAGACCCTATTATCAATTTCCGCTTTTTATAAACCAGAATTACTGGTATGTATTAACAGTATCTCCCCCTTATACCTTCCTCATACACACGAACACACATGTATACACACATACACACACACACCTGTACTAGGACAAAATGGTCACTCGCTCCCATCTTGTTCCTCATCCTCATATCCGACATAGACAAGGATGTCAGCCACAGCACCGTGTCTTCCTTTGCAGATGACACCCGAATCTGCATGACAGTGTCTTCCATTGCAGACACTGCAAGGCTCCAGGTGGACATCAACCAAATCTTTCAGTGGGCTGCAGAAAACAATATGAAGTTCAACGATGAGAAATTTCAATTACTCAGATATGGTAAACATGAGGAAATTAAATCTTCATCAGAGTACAAAACAAATTCTGGCCACAAAATAGAGCGAAACACCAACGTCAAAGACCTGGGAGTGATCATGTCGGAGGATCTCACCTTCAAGGACCATAACATTGTATCAATCGCATCTGCTAGAAAAATGACAGGATGGATAATGAGAACCTTCAAAACTAGGGAAGCCAAGCCCATGATGACACTCTTCAGGTCACTTGTTCTATCTAGGCTGGAATATTGCTGCACACTAACAGCACCTTTCAAGGCAGGTGAAATTGCAGACCTAGAAAATGTACAGAGAACTTTCACGGCGCGCATAACGGAGATAAAACACCTCAATTACTGGGAGCGCTTGAGGTTCCTAAACCTGTATTCCCTGGAACGCAGGAGGGAGAGATACATGATTATATACACCTGGAAAATCCTAGAGGGACTAGTACCGAAATTGCACACGAAAATCACTCACTACGAAAGCAAAAGACTTGGCAGACGATGCACCATCCCCCCAATGAAAAGCAGGGGTGTCACTAGCACGTTAAGAGACCATACAATAAGTGTCAGGGGCCCGAGACTGTTCAACTGCCTCCCAGCACACATAAGGGGGATTACCAACAGACCCCTGGCAGTCTTCAAGCTGGCACTGGACAAGCACCTAAAGTCAGTTCCTGATCAGCCGAGCTGTGGCTCGTACGTTGGTTTTCGTGCAGCCAGCAGCAACAGCCTGATTGATCAGGCTCTGATCCACCAGGAGGCCTGGTCACAGACCGGGCCGCGGGGGCGTTGAGCCCGGAACTCTCTCCAGGTAAACTCCAGGTAAACTAACTAGGCGAATACACACACATACACACACACACCTATACTAGGACAAAATGGTAACTAACTAGGCGAATACACACACACACACACACACACACACACACACACACACACACACACACACACACACACACACACACACACATATACACACACACATACACACACACACACACACACACACATAGACATAGTGAATATAGTGTTGACGAGTGTGAGAAGGTAGGTGGGACAAGCTTTTAAGGGAAACATTGTAAGACGGTGCGAGGGTCGGTCAAGTCCCAGGAGGGTTGTGTCAGGTCACAAGAAGTTGCGGCCAGTCATTACACCGCACAAGACACTCACACACACACACACACACTCACACACACACACATGCACACACGCACACACACAGGCAGTGTTACTACCGGTAGTTATTAGCAGTAAGAATACTTAGGAAGCTAGGAAGTCCTCTCTCATGAAGATTGGGGAAGGGCAAAGAAGACCGCAGACACAATATAGTTTAGATGGCCAAAGACTGCAAACCTCACTCAAGGAAAAAGATCTGGGGGTGAGTATAACAAAGAACATATCTCCTGAGGCGCACATCAATCAGATAACTGCTGCAGCATACGGGCGCCTGGCAAACCTACGGATAGCGTTCCGATACCTCAGTAAGGATTCGTTTAAGACTCTGTACACCATCTACGTCAGGCCCATACTGGAGTATGCAGCACCAGTTTGGAATCCACACCTAGTCAAGCACGTCAAGAAATTAGAGAAAGTGCAAAGGTTTGCAACAAGACTAGTCCCAGAGCTACGGGGATTGTCCTATGAAGAAAGGTTGAGGGAAATCGGCCTGACGACACTGGAGGCCAGGAGGGTCAGGGGAGACATGATAACGACATATAAAATACTGCACGGAATAGACGAGGTGGACAAAGACGGGATGTTCCAGAGATGGGACACAGACATAAGAGGTCACAATTGGAAGTTGAAGACTCAGATGAATCAAAGGGATGTTAGGAAGTATTTCTTCAGTCATAGAGTAGTCAGGCCATGGAATAGCCTAGAAAGTGATGTGGTGGAGGCAGGAACCATACATAGTTTTAAGGCGAGGTATGATAGAGCTCATGGGGCAGGGAGAGAGAGGACCTAGTAGCAATCAGCGAAGAGGCGGGGCCAGGAGCTGTGACTCGACCCCTGCAACCACAAATAGGTGAGTACAAATAGGTGAGTACACACACACATACACACACACACACACTCGTGGAGGAGTCACGCAGTTTGAGCTCGTGTTTTGGTGATAATTTCTGACTGTTCCAAAAGGAATAGAGTGTGGGATATAGGCGTGTGCACGCATGAGAGTGCATATAATCACTTAAGCCCCGAAAAAAGGAAATGTAAGTGATCACAGAAAAGAAAACAAAGGAAATAGTTGCTGAGTGTTTAGTAGAGGCCGTTGGAAGGGTGAACAGTTGTGTCAGGCCTAAATAGTGTTGCCATAATAATGCTGTGGGGTATTTTGAAGAATAAGTGCGACTCAAGACCAGGGAGATAAGAGATATGTATAGATGTGTCAGTAAATACAGTGAGTGAGTGAAAAAAATTAGAAGAGCTAGAGACTATAGTGCATACAGGAAGTTAGTGGAAAAATTACCGAGAAGCATCAAACATCATCTTCTGGGACAGGACAGACCCTCAACGTTACTCCACTGCCAGCCGCAAGTAATATTCACCTAGTTTGAGTTGCATGGGGTCAATAGTACCTGTCTAGCTGGAATTGGGGGGTCACTCTCCTCGAGCTATCAGAATTAGAATAAGCAGCATTTACTGGCATTTAATAGAATTTAGAGGTAGCGGCATATAGGCGAAGCCTAGTGTATTTATTTTTGAACGTAATTTTAAACGCATAAGAGTACAGTGGGAACCAAGAGATCGGGTACATATACAATACATATGTAGTACATACGTGAGAAATAAGGACTGTTTACATAAACATATGCACACACACTTGGAGAACAGCACTGTTAGGCACTTGAATAGCTGTAGCACACACACACACACATACACACACACACACACACACACACACACACACACACACACACACATATGCACACACACACACACACACACACACACACACACACACACACACACACACACACACACACACACACAAACACACACACAAACGCACACATAAACACATACACACACATACAGACACACACACACATATATAGACACACACACACACACATATACAGGATTTTACACCTTCCTGTGAAGTGACCCTATAACCCTTCCTTTCCCCCCCCCATCTCTCTCCCTCTCCTCTCTCTTCCTCTCTCTCTCTCTCTCTCTCTCTCTCTCTCTCTCTCTCTCTCTCTCTCTCTCTCTCTCTCTCTCTCTCTCTCTCTCTCTCTCTCTCTCCCCCTTTCTCATCCTCTCTCTCATCCTCTCTCTCATCCTCTCTCTCTTCCTCTCTCTCTTCCTTTCACTCTTTCTCTCTCTCTTCCTCTCTCTCTCCCTCTCCCTCTCTCTCTTCCTCTCTTCCTCTCTTACTCTCTCTCTTCCTCTTCTTTTCTCTCTCTCTCTCTTCCCTTGTCACTCCCCCCTCTCTCTTACCTTTTCCCTCTCTCACTTTCTCTCCCTTTTTCCCTTCTTTTCCCCTCCTTCTAGGCTCCCCTTCTCTCTCTCCCCATCTCTCACTCTCTCCCCTTTTTCTCTCTCTCTTTCATTAAAAAAAAAATGGTTGGGACTCGCAGGAATCAGGGATCAGATGACAATGGTACTGGTAGGGAGGAATGAATGGAGGAACAGTGGAAAAGGATAGAGCAAGAATGGGAGAGAAAATTAGGAGAGTTTTCTGAAAAAATGTAGAAAGAGCTCTCTGTGAAATGGGAAAAGAGGTTGGAGAAGGAGACGAAGAATTGGGAGGCACAAGTCGAAACTGCAGTAGGCGGTGTAAAGGTCCTAGAATTTGAGGTAAACAGGCTGAAGCAAGTCTCAGGGGTAGTGACCAGAGAAGACACACCATACGATGATGAGAGGCTGAACAGGAAGGAAGGAGATATGAATTATGATAAGGTCATATCAGCCTGCAAAGAAGGAACAGGGAGTGGAAGGGAAGAGCAGATGGGTGCAGATGGAGAGGGAGATAGGTAGAATGCTGAGGCACAACCATGCTACCAAGAGCCACTGGAAAAATCAAGGGAGAAAATGACCACATACAGACAGGAACCAGAGTCACAAAGGAAGAGGCAATGGGAGGAGGAAAGGGCAAAATCAGTGATTATCCATGGGCGTCAGGAGAGAGAGGAAAGGATACACACTGAAAGACGGCAGGAAGAAAGAAAGAAGATTGAGAAAATCATCACGGAAATAGGGGGAGAAGACATGGATGAGATTGTAAATTTTCAGAGAATAGGGGGGTACTTGAAGGGGAGAAACAGACCGATCAAGCTGATTCTCAGGACAGAAACAGTGCGGAACAGGATCCTCCAAGAGAAACCACGGTTGAAAAGTTCGGAAGAGTACAAGAAGGTGTTCCTAGACAGAGACAGAACACAAACAGAGAGAAAGCAGCTGAGGGAGAGGACAAAAAAGCGAAAGGAGCTAGGAAAGGAGACAAGGATGGAACCAGCAGAGGTCAGTCAGAGCAGAACAGAGCAGCAAGGGCAAGCACACACACAACTATCCTCAGAACCCCACAACCTATCACACCATCCCAACACACAATACAATCCATACCCACAGCTTCCACCCAACCCCCAACCATAGAATCCCACAGTAAGCTACCAGGTCTCCCACCCCCACAGGCCCCCCAAACCACAGTGTTGGAAAGGAAACTGAAGGTATGGTACACAAATGCTGATGTAATAACAAATAAGTGGGAGAAGTGGCACGAAAGAGTCAAAGAGGCATCACCAGACATCATAGCGATCACAGAAACCAAGCTTACAGGTATAATAACAGATGCCATCTTTCCAGGGGGATACCAGATCCTGAGAAAAGACAGAAGAAACAGGAGGGGTGGAGGAGTGGCATTGCTGATCAAACACAGATGGAATTTTGATGAGCTGGAGAGAGAAGACAGCGGAGAAGAAAGTGATTACATAGCGGGAACGCTTCACTCTGGTGGTCCCAAGGTGATAATTGCAGTGATGTATAACCCACCACAGAACAGCAGGAGGCCAAGGCAAGAGTACGATGAGAGCAATAGAGCGATGGTTGACACACTGGCTGCAGTGGCCAGAAGAGCTCATGCATGCAGGGCAAAGCTCCTGATCATGGGCGACTTTAACCACAAGGAGATCGAATGGGAGAACTTGGAGCCACATGGGGGCCAAGATACATGGAGGGCTAAGATGATGGAGGTGGTACTGGAAAACTTCTTGTGCCAACACGTAAGGGACACTACAAGAGAGAGAGGAGAGGATGAACCAGCAAGACTGGACTTAGTATTCACCTTGAGTAGTGCAGATATTGAGGACATCACATATGAAAGACCCCTTGGGGCCAGCGATCATGTGGTTTTGAGCTTCGAATACACAGTAGAGCTACAAGTGGAGGGGGAAGCAGGAAGGCAAGGACAAATGAAACCAAACTACAAGAAAGGGGACTACACAGGAATGAGGAACTTCCTGAATGAGGTTCAGTGGGACAGAGAACTGGCAGGGAAGCCAGTTAATGAGATGATGGAATATGTAGCAACAATGTGCAAGGAGGCTGAGGAGAGGTTTGTACCCAAGGGTAACAGGAATAATGAAAAAGCCAGGATGAGCCCATGGTTCACCCAAAGATGCAAGGAGGCAAAAACCAAGTGTGCTAGGGAATGGAAGAAATATAGAAGGCAAAGGACCCAGGAGAATAAGGAGAGCAGTCATAGAGCCAGAAACGAATATGCACAGATAAGAAGGGAGGCCCAACGTCAATATGAAAACGACATAGCAGCGAAAGCCAAATCTGACCCGAAACTGTTGTACAGCCACATCAGGAGGAAAAACAACAGTCAAGGACCAGGTAATCAGGCTAAGGAAGGAAGGAGGAGAGACAACAAGAAATGACCGTGAAGTATGAGAGGAACTCAACAAGAGATTCAAAGAAGTGTTCACAGAGGAGACAGAAGGGGCTCCAGAAAGACGGAGAGGTGGGGTACACCTCCATGTGCTGGACACAGTACACACAACCGAGGAAGAAGTGAAGAGGCTTCTGAGTGAGCTAGATACCTCAAAGGCAATGGGGCCAGATAACATCTCTCCATGGGTCCTGGGAGAGGGAGCAGAGGCGCTATGTGTACCCCTAACAACAATATTCAATACATCAATCGAAAGAGGGAGATTGCCTGAGGCATGGAAGACAGCAAATGTGGTACCAATCTTTAAAAAAGGAGACAGACATGAAGCACTAAACTACAGACAAGTGTCACTGACATGTATAGTATGCAAAATCATGGAAAGGTTGTCAGGAGAGGAATGGTGGAACATCTAGAAAGGAATGATCTCATCACCAGAGATGGGAGATGGGAAATCCTGTGTCACAAACCTACTGGAGTTCTATGACATGGTGACAGCAGTAAGACAAGAGAGAGAGGGGTGGGTGGATTGCATTTTCTTAGACTGCAAGAAGACGTTTGACACAGTACCACACAAGAGATTAGTGCAAAAACTGGAGGACCAAGCAGGAATAACAGGGAAGGCACTGCAATGGATCAGGGAATACTTGTCAGGAAGACAGCAGCGAGTAATGGTACGAGGCGAGGTGTCAGAGTGGGCACCTGTGACCAGCGGGGTCCCACAGGGGTCAGTCCTAGGACCAGTGCTGTTTCTGGTATTTGTGAACGACATGACGGAAGGAATAAACTCCGAGGTGTCACTGTTTGCAGATGACGTGAAGTTGATGAGAAGAGTTCATTCGATCGAAGACCAGGCAGAAATACAAAGGGATCTGGACAGGCTGCAGACCTGGTCCAGCAACTGGCTCCTGGAGTTCAATCCCACCAAGTGCAAAGTCATGAGGATTGGGGAAGGGCAAAGAAGACCGCAGATGGAGTACAGTCTAGGGGGTCAGAGACTACAAACATCACTCAAGGAAAAAGATCTTGGGGTGAGTATAACACCAGGCACATCTCCTGAAGCGCACATCAACCAAATAACTGCTGCAGCATATGGGCGCCTGGCAAACCTCAGAACAGCATTCCGACATCTTAATAAGGAATCGTTCAGGACCCTGTACACCGTGTACGTTAGGCCCATATTGGAGTATGCGACACCAGTTTGGAACCCACACCTAGCCAAGCATGTAAAGAAACTAGAGAAAGTGCAAAGGTTTGCAACAAGACTAGTCCCAGAGCTAAGAGGTATGTCCTATGAGGAGAGGTTAAGGGAAATCAACCTGACGACACTGGAGGACAGGAGAGATAGGGGGGACATGATAACAACTTACAAAATACTGAGAGGAAATGACAAGGTGGACAAAGACAGGATGTTCCAGAGACTGGACACAGTAACAAGGGGACACAGTAGGAAGTTGAAGACACAGATGAATCAAAGGGATGTTAGGAAGTATTTCTTCAGCCACAGAGTAGTCAGGAAGTGGAATAGTTTGGGAAGCGATGTAGTGGAGTCAGGATCCATACATACCTTTAAGCAGAGGTACGATAAAGCTCATGGTTCTGGGAGAGTGACCTAGTAGCGACCAGTGAAGAGGCGGGGCCAGGAGCTTGGACTCGACCCCTGCAACCTCAACTAGGTGAGTACAACAAGGTGAGTACACACAGCGAAGACAGCGAAGAGGCGGGGCATGGAGCTGTGAATCGACCCCTGCAACCACAAATAGGTGAGTACAAATAGGTGAGTACACACACACACATACACACATACACATGCACATGCACACATATCCAGACTCACACATATCCAGACTCACACATACACTCTCACCCTCCCCACCGACATCTCACTCCTTCCCCTGATCCCTCCCCTCCCTCTTTCTCCCTCCCCTCCCCACCTCTCCCTCCTTCCCCCTCTCCCTCTCCCACTCACCCACTTGCTTCTATCTCCTTCCCACTCCCCATATTTCCCCCTAAATCCCCCTCCCCACTCCTCTCCCACATAGCCACAGTTCCTCCTCTACCTCCCCCCACCCACACACTGACATACACACTACTAACCTAACACACAGAACTACATAGGCTTCCCACTCTGAGGCAATCAGGATAAAACAAAAATGGGTTGCCAGAGAGCAACAAGAAAAACCAAGTGACAGGAGGAGGAAGCTGCAAAGGAAGATTGGGCAGCAGAGCTGCCGTTTCACACACGGAGGGCCCGGGTTCGATTCCCGGCGGGTGGAAATTCCGACACGTTTCCTTACACCTATTGTCCTGTTCACCTAGCAGCAAATAGGTACCCGGGTGTTAGTCGACTGGTGTGGGTCGCATCCTGGGGGACAAGATTAAGGACCCCAATGGAAATAAGTTAGACAGTCCTCGATGACGCACTGACTTTCTTGGGTTATCATGAGTGGCTAAAAAAATCCGAAAAATCTAGAAGAACTTAGCATGAGAATGGAAGAGAGGATAGATATAGAAAGCAGGAAGTGGGAGGTGCAAGTCAAAGCAGCAGAGGCTAGGATACAGAGTTTAGAAGAGGAACTGAAAAATCTGAAACAGCCTAAAGAACTAAAGAACATTTTGGGATTGACAACAGAGACTGCTACCTCAGTTACAAATAAGGGGACTGTAGGGAAAGAAGGAGCAAAACTGCATGTAGAAGCTCTATCAGTGAAGACTGTAGTAAATGAAAGAGCCAAGCTATATGTGGAGGTCCTAACAGACCACAGCAGAGCCCAAGGAAAGCCGAGAAGGGAAAATGACAGGCCACTGAGCCCAAGTACATTAGCTAGTGAAACTGAAGTAAGGAAAGCTGCAATGGAGAAAATAAAATTGAATGAGGGGATACACAGGGATATGCAGTGGGAGAATGAAAGGGTGAGGTCAGTCTTTGTGTATGGGCTCTAGGAAGTTGAAGGGGAAACATATGAAGCAAGAAAACATGGGGAAAAAAAAGAAATTGAAAGCATCAAGAAAGCAATAGCAGAAGACGACATGACCCAGCTGGAAAATTTTCGGAGAATAGGGGGGTTTGTAAAAAAAAGAACCCGGCCAGTGAAAGTGACCTTCAAGGCAGAATCGACTCGGAACAGGATCCTGCAGGAGAAAGCACGATTAAGGGACATGCCTGCATACAGGAAGGTGTATCTCGACCACAACAGAACACAAGAAGAAAGGCAGAAACTGAGAAAGATGGTACAAAGGCGAAAGGAGGAAAGAGAGGGGATGGAGAAGAAAGACAGGAGATCCCAGACACAGGAAGAAGATCAAATACAGCCTCCCCCACAACTTCCTATAGAAGCCTCCCAACCAGGTCAACCCCAGTGCAACCAAACATTCTAAACCAGAACACCCATGCCACATCCAATGCCCCCACCCACTGCATTACAAACTCCACCTCACAGCAACCACCCATAGTTCCTTATCAGGTCTCCCACTTTCCCAACCCCAATACACCTCCCAGACCACAGTCTTAGAAAAGAAGTTGAAGGTGTGGTAAACAAATGCAGATGGAATAACAAATAAGTATGAGGAGTGGCACGAAAGAATCAAGGAGACATCCCCAAACATGACTCACCAGAATAATAACAGATTCAATCTTTCTATCCGGATATCAAATCCTCAGGAAAGACAGAGGGAGGAGAGGGGGAGGAGGAGTTGCACTGCTCATTATAAACCAGTGGGGTTTTGAGAAAATGGAAGGAATGGATGGCACGGGCAAAAGGGACTACTTAGTAGGAATAATCCAGTCTGAGGGACATAAGGTGATAATTGCAGTAATGTACAACCCACCACAGAACTGTAGGAGGCCAAGAGAAGAATACGATGAGGTGGCCAGGAGGTGGCCAGGAGAGCACACATGGGGGGAGCAAAGTTACTAGTTATGGGTGATTTCAGACACAAGGAGACTGACTGGGAAAACCTGGAGCCCCATGGGGGTCCCAAAACGTGGAGAGCCAAGATGATGGATGTGGTACTGGAAAACCTCATGCATCAATATGTTAGAGACACTACCAGAGAGAGAGGAAAGGATGAACCAGCAAGACTGGACCTTGTATTCACCTTGAGTAGTTCAGACATCCAGGATATCATGTATGAAAGGCCCCTGGGAGCTAGTGATCATGTGGTTCTGTGCTTTGACTACATAGTTGAGCTCCAAGTGCAGAGAGTAGCAGGAATAGGGTGGGAAAAAATCAAACTACAAAAGGGGGAACTACTCAGGCATGAGGAACTTCCTTCAAGACATTCAGTGGGAGAGGGAACTGACAGGAAAACCAGTACAAGAAATGATGGACTATGTAGCAACAAAATGCAAGGATGCAGAGAAGTTTGTTCCCAAGGGAAACAGAAATAATGGGAAGAACAGAACGAGTCCTTGGTTCATGCAAAGGTGTAGGGAGGCAAAAACTAGGTGTACTAGAGAATGGAAAAGGTACAGAAGACAGAGAACTCAGAAAAAATAAAGAGATTAGCCGAAGAGCCAGAAACGAATATGCACAGATAAGAAAGGAGGCTCAGCGACAATAGGAAAATGACATAGCATCGAAAGTCAAGACTGACCCGAAGCTGTTGTATAGCCACATCAGGAGGAAAACAACAGTCAAGGACCAGGTAATCAGACTGAGGAAGGGTGATGGGGAATTAACAAGAAACGACCGAGAGGTATGTCAGGAGCTCAACACGAGATTTAAAGAAGTATTTACAGTGGAAACCAGTAGAACTCCAGGAAATCAGAACAAGGGAGGTACACCAGCAAATGTTGGATGAGGTACATATAACCAAAGAAGAGGTGAAGAAGCTGCTGTGCGAACTTGACACCTCAAAGGCGGTGGGACCAGACATCTCTCCGTGCCATTAACAAAGATCTTCAACACATCATTTGAAACTGGACAACTCCCTGAGGTATGGAAGATGGCAAATGTAGTCCCAATTTTTAAAAAGGGAAACAGACATGAGGCACTAAACTACAGACCTGTATCACTAACGTGTATAGTATGCAAGGTCATGGAGAAGATCATCAGGAGGAGAGTGGTGGGGCACCTAGAAAGGAACAAGTGTATAACTGACAACCAGCACGGTTTCAGGGAAGGAAAATCCTGTGTCACAAACCTACTAGAGTTTTATGACAAGGTGACAGAAGTAAGACGAGAGAGAGAGGGGTGGATCGACTGCATTTTTTTGGACTGGAAGAAGGCCTTCGACACAGTTCCTCACAAGGGGTTACTGCAAAAGCTAGAGGATCAGGCATACATAACAGGAAAGGCACTGCAATGGATCAAAGAATACCTGACAGGGAGGCAACAACGAGTCATGGTACGTGACGAGGTGTCAGAGTGGGCGGGGTTCCACAGGGGTCAGTTCTAGGACCTGTGCTGTTCTTGGTATATGTGAACGACATAAAGGAAGGGATAGACTCAGAAGTGTCCTTGTTTGCAGATGATGTGAAGTTAATGAGAAGAATCAAATCAGATGAGGATCAGGCAGGACTACAAAGAGACCTGGACAGGCTACAAGCCTGGTCCAGCAACTGGCTCCTTGAGTTTAACCCTGCCAAATGCAAAGTCATGAAGATTGGGGAAAGGCAAAGAAGACCGCAGACACAATATAGTTTAGATGGCTAGAGACTGCAAACCTCACTCAGGGAAAAAGATCTGGGGATGAGTATAACACCGAGCGTATCTCCTGAGGCGCACATCAATCAGATAACTGCTGCAGCATACGGGCGCCTGGCAAACCTATGGATGGCATTCCGATACCTCAGTAAGGATTCGTTCAAGACTCTGTATACCATTTACGTCAGGCCCATACTGGAGTATGCAGCACCGGTTTGGAATCCACACCTAATCAAGCACGTCATGAAATTAGAGAAAGTGCAAAGGTTTGCAACAAGACTAGTCCCAGAGCTAAGGGGAATGTCCTACGAGGAGAGGTTAAGGGAAATCGACCTGACGACACTGGAGGACAGGAGAGATAGGGGGGACATGACAACGACATGCAAAATACTGAGAGGAATTGACAAGGTGGACAAAGACAGGATGTTCCAGAGATGATACACAGCAACAAGGGGACACAGTTGGAAGTTGAAGACACAGATGATAAAGCTCATGGTTCAGGCAGAGTGACCTAGTAGCAACCAGTGGAGAGGGGGGGGCCAGGTGTTATGACTCGACCCATGCAACCACAACGAGGTGAGTACAACTAGGTAAGTACACACATACACGCATACACACACACACACACACGCACACACACACACACGCACACACACACACACACACACACACACACACACACACACACACACACACACACACACACACACAGGTAGGGTAGAAATAGCATAGATAAGGTGAAGATAGTGTTGAGGAGAGGGTGAGCTGTAGAGCAGACTAGCGAGGGGTAACGTAGTATTACTACCGGAAGTTATTAGCAGTATGAATACTTAGGAAGCTAGGAAGTCCTCTCTCAATGAGAGCAAGGAATAGCATAATAGCCACCAGTAACTGATGCTTAAATCCAGAAAGGGCAATAAGTGGAGAGAGTAGCATTACTAGGAAAGACAACTGGGACTAAATATGAGCCTACACGACAGAGAGGCATAACAGATCTTTCAACAACAACAACCCCTCCCCTACCCCCCTAACCATCTCTCACTCACACACATACACACACACACACACAAGGGTAGATACTTATAGATGCTTTAGACCCTAGTACCAATTTCTGCCAAACACACGAACACACACACATATGCACACATATACACACATACATAGACCTCTACTAGGCGAATACACACACACACACACACACACACACACGCACATACATACATACACACATACACACACACCCTTATTAGGTGAGTACACACACACACACATATGCACACACATGCACATACACACACACACACACGCACACACACGCACACACGCACACACACACACTCCCGTAAGGACCCCATTATCAAGCGGTCACTCTACCCTCAGCCTTCTTTCCCCTCCCCTCCCCTTCTAATCCCATCACACACACACACCTCCCCCACTTCTAAGGGTCACTCATCCTTCTCTCCCCCTCCCGCCTCCCCCCTTAATCCCATCTCTCTCTCTCCAACACATGCACACACACATACACAAGCACACATGCACAAACACATATACACTTGACACAAACGTGTACTCCCCCTTCCCCTAACCACCTCTTCCCCACCCCCTAGCCACCTACCCCTCCCCCAAACCATGTAACCCCTCCCCCAAACTGTCTAACCCCCTCCCCCAACAATTTCTTGCCCTCTCCAATAACCATCCTCCCCCTCCCCCATAACCATCCATCCCCACTCCCCTTAACCATCTATTCCCCTCTCCCTAACCATCTCTCCCCCTTCCTTCTGTGGTGCAATGGGGCAACCTAGAACTAGGATGAGAACAAAGGGCCCGAAGGACGAATCTGGGAGGGAGGACTGGGAGGCAGAGCTCAAAACAAGGGAGGAAAACTGGGGAAGGAGGCTAGATGAGCTTGCAAGGAAGATGGAGGAGAGATTAGCAGCAGAATGCAGAAGGTTGGAGCAACATGCCACAGTAGCAGAAGCCAAGATACAGAGATTAGAAGAGGAGCTGAGAAATCTGAAACAGCCTAGAGACAAAGATAATACAGTAGCATCAGCAATGTTTACATCAGACACAGACAAACGGTCTGAAGGGAGCATGGAAGCTAAACTGTATGCAGAGGTCCTGTCAAACCCACATGGGGCCAAAACAAAGACAAGGATCACAATAGGAGAGAATGAGAGGTTGGAAGACATTGAAGGAACTAGGACATGTGCAGGGACCTTACCAGACACTTGTGGGGGTCAGGAACAGGAGAGCAGGAAGGACAAACCAATGAGCATAGGGGCCACAGCTAGGGAAGGGACTGAAGGAAGGAACACTCCACGGGAAGGAACTAAAACACCTCAGAGGATGCAATGGGAGTCACAGTGGTAGGTGGAAAGGGAAAGATCAGTTTTTGTCTATGGGCTAGATGAAGCTGAAGGGAAAACTTATGATGAAAGAAAGCAGGAGGAGAAAAAAGCGATTGAAGGTATCATGAAGGTGATAGGCGAGGGAGACATGACCCAGGTGGCAAATTTTCGGAGAATCTGGTGGCTCACAAAGAAAAGGAATTGGCCTCTCAAAGTAATTTTCAAGGCAGAATGAACTCAAACCATGATCCTGCAGGAGAAAGCACGGCTGAGAGGCAAACAGGAGTTCATGAGTGTGTACCTCGATCGAGACAGAACACAGGAGGAAAGGATGATACTGAAAAAGAGAGTGCAAAAACGAAAGGAGGAATGGGAGTAAATGAAAAAGGAGAGCAGAATAACCCAGGAACAGGTGGAAGGACAAGCACACCCCCCAGAAACATCTGCAGAAGGACTCCAGCCACGACACCCCCAAGGCAACTGAACAATCCAAACTAATCATCACACACCGATCCCTCTGTTCCCACCCCCCGCACCACGAACCCTACCCCTACAGCAACCCCCTATGGGAGCTCTTCCTCCACTTCCACTGCAAAACCCAACAGGCCCCCACTAGTATTCCCCAGTATTCCCCCAGGACCACAGTTACAGTATTAGAACAGAAGTTGAAGGTTTGGTACACAAATGCGGATGGATTAACGAATAAATATGAGGAATGGCAAGAAAGAATCAATGAGAAGTCCCCAGACATCATAGCAGTTACAGAAACAAAACTCACGGAGACAATAACAGATGCAATCTTCCCACCAGGATACCAGATCATGAGGAAAGGTAGAAGGGGCAGAGGGGGAGGAGGGGTTGCTCTGCTAGTAAAAAACAGATGGAAATTCGAGAAAATGGGAGGCATAGACGAGACAGGAGAAAGGGACTACATAGTAGGTACACTTCAGTCTGGGGAGCACAAGGTGGTCATTGCAGTGATGTATAATCCACCACAGAACTGCAGGAGGCCAAGAGAGGAATATGAAGAGAGCAACAGAGCAATGGTGGACACACTTGCTGAGGTGGCAAGAAGAGCTCACTTGAGCAGAGCAAAGTTGCTGGTTATGGGGGATTTCAACCACAGGGAGATTGACTGGGAAAACCTGGAGCCACATGGGGGTCCCAAAACATGGAGAGCCAAGATGTTGGATGTGGTGCTGGAAAACCTCATGTACCAAAATGTTAAGGACACTACCAGAGTGAGAGGGGAGGATGAACCAGCAAGCTTGGACCTTGTGTTCACCCTGGGCAGTTCAGACATTGAGGACATCACATATGAGAGTCCCCTAGGAGCTAGTGACCACGTGGTTTTGTGCTTTGAATACATAGTAGAGTTGCAAGTGGAGAGAGTAACAGGAGTTGAATGGGAAAAGCCAGACTATAAAAGAGGGGACTACATAGGGTTGAGGAACTTCCTGCAAGAGGTTCCGTGGGACAGAGAACTGGCAGGAAAGCCAGTAAATGAAATGAAATATGTAACAACAAAATGCAAGGAGGCAGTGGAAAGCTTTATTCCCAAGGGCAACAGAAACAATGGGAAGACCAGAACGAGCCCTTGGTTTACCCGACGGTGTAAGGAGGCAAAAACAAAGTGCAATAGAGTATGGAAAACGTGCAGAAGGCAGAGAACACATGAAAATAGGGAGATTAGTCGCAGAGCCAGGAACGAGTATGCACAGGTAAGGAGGGAGGCCCAGCGACAGTATGAAAAGAACATAGCATCAAAAATCAAGACTGACCCGAAACTGTTGTATAGCCACATCAGGAGGAAGACAACAGTCAAAGACCAGGTGATCAGACTGAGGACTGAAGGTGGAGATCTCACAAGAAATGATCAGGAGGTATGTGAGGAGCTAAACAGGAGATTTAAGGAAGTTTTTACAGTAGAGACAGGAAGGGCTCTGGGAAGACAGCACAGAAGGGAACATCAAGAGGGAATATACCAACAAGTGTTGGATGACATACGAACAACCGAGGAGGAGGTGCAGAAGTTACTAAGTGACCTTGATACCTCAAAGGCGATGGGACCAGACAACATCTCCCCATGGGTCCATAGAGAAGGAGCAGAGATGCTGTGTGTGCCCCAAACCACATGATAACGACATACAAAATATTGAGAGGAATTGAGAGGAATTGACAGCAACAAGGGGACACAGTTGGAAGTTGAAGACACAGATGAATCACAGGGATGTTAGGAAGTATTTCTTCAGCCACAGAGTAGTCAGGAAGCGGAATAGTTTGGGAAGTGATGTAGTGGAGGCAGGATCCATACATAGCTTTAAGCAGAGGTATGATGAAGCTCACGTTTCAGGGGGAGTGACCTAGTAGCAACCAGTGAAGAGGCGGGGGCCAGGAGCTTGGACTCGACCCCTGCAACCTCAACTAGGTGAGTACAACTAGGTGGGTACACACACACACACAACTAACACATGTGAACACACACACACACACACACACACACACACACACTCTCCTCCACTCCCTCTTCATCTTTCTTCTCCTCTTCCCCCCTTTTTCTCTTCCTTTTCCTCCTTGCTTATGTCCTTATACCCCCTTGCACCCCCTAATCCCTCTTTCCCTCTGCCACTGTCCTCCCTCCCACTCTATATCCCTCTTCCCCATCCCTACCTCCCTTCCCCTTTTTCCCTCACTACAACAACATGCACTCACTCCTGAAAATACATAAGCTCTTTCTTTGATGAAAAATAAAAATAGGCTACCAAGGAGCAAGACGGAGAACCACGGGTCTGGTGGATGTATCTGGGAGGGAAGATTGGGAGGCAGAGCTCACAACAGGGAGGGAGAGTGGGGAAGGAAGCTAGAAGAGCTTGGCAAGAAAATGGAGGAGACGATAACTGCAGAGAGTAGGAAATGGGAGCTACAAGCCAAAGCAGCAGAAGCTAAGATACATTGCTTGGAAGAGGAACTGAAAAAACTGAAACAGTCTAAAGAATCAAAGGACAGCACAGCCATGACATCAGGGATTTCTATATCAGTTACAGACAAGGGGCCTGATGGGAGCAAAAGAGCTATATTGTATGCAAAGGTCCTATCAGACCCACGTTGGGCCCAAAACAAGATGAGGAGCACAATAAGAACAAATGAGGGGTCTGAAGGCAATGAAGGAGCTATGCTCTATGCAGAGACTCTAGACAACTGCAGTGACCAGGAGCAGCTGAGCTGGAAAGACAGACCACTAAGCATGGGGGTTTCAGCCAGGGATGGCAAAAAAGGGGCAGGAAGTCAATGAGGGAAACCTATGATAAAAGAAATCAGGAGGAGGAAAAAGTGATTGAAGGCATCAAGAGAGCAACAGGCGACGACAACATGACCCTGGTGACAAATTTTCGGAGAATTGGGTGCTTTTCAAGTGGAAGAAAACTGCCTGTCAAAGTAATCTTCGAGGTAGAATCAGCTCGAACCAGGATCCTGCAGGAGAAAGCAAGACTGAGGGACAAACCAGAATGCCGGAGAGTGTACTTCGATCGAGACAGAACACAAGAGGAAAGGATGATAATGAAAGAGAGGGTACAAAGACGAAAGGACAAACGAGAGGAAATGATGATGAGCAGAACCCAGACCCAGGTGGAAGAGCAAACTCACCCACCAGGAACACTCACATAAGGACTCCAACTATGACAACCCCAATGCAACTGAACACTCCAAACCAAATACCACACACTGGTCCCTCTGTCCCCACCCAACACATCACAAATCCCACCCCCACCCCAACCCCCCATAGGCCCCTGCCAGGGCTCCCAATCCCCCAACCCCAATATTCTCCCAGGACCACAGTTTAGAAAAGAAGTTGAAGGTTTGGTACACAAATGCGACTGGAATAATGAATAAATATGAGGAGTGAAATGAAAGAATCAATGAGAAGTCCCCAGACATCATAGCAGTCACAGAAACGATGCTCACTGAGACAATATCAGACGCAATTTTCCTACCGGGATATCAGATCCAGAGGAAAGATAGAAGGAGCAGAGGGGAAGGAGGGGTTGCAGTGCTTTTAAAAAAGACGATGGGGATTTGAGGAAATGAATGGCATGGGTGAGATTGAAGAAAGGGATTACATAGTAGGAACAAATCAGTCTGGGGAACATAAGGTACTCATGGCAGTGATGTATAACCCACCACAGAACTGCAGGAGGCCAAGAGAGGAATATGAGGAGGGCAAGAGAGGAATATGAGGAGAGCGAGAGCGTTGGTGAACACAATGGCGGAGGTGGCAAGAAGAGCTCACTCGGGCAGAGCAAAGTTACTGATTGTAGGCGATTTCAACCAGAAGGAGATTGATTGGGAAAACCTGGAGCCACATGAGGGCCCCGAAACATAGAGAGCCAAGATGATAGATGTGTGTTACAAAAAACGCGATTCTAAAAGCTTAGAGATCTCCAGTGAATACTAGAAAGGACTGCCCTTCTAGCATCCAGCCTGTTACTGGGTTTTCGTAACAAGTAGTCAGTATCCTTGTCCAATTATCCATTAGAATTCAGCATGATTCAATAGTGCTTCAGGATTACAACTGGTAGGCTACTAACTAGAGAAATTAAAATTTAATAAATTTATTAAGTCTAGAGGTATATTATCAAATTAAATTAAATTAAATTAATCACAATAATCAACAAAATAATAATAATCACTTCTCTCGTATACAATAGTATTGTGCTGAAAGCACATATCACATTTATAATTCTTAAGTACCGTCTGGTACATTAACATTTAATAAGATATTACAAATATGTACAAGTTAGTGTGTGAGTAAGTGCTCTTAGTAGTTCGCTATGTCTCAAGACTCGACTAGACTTAAACAAGTGACTGACAAAGTCCTCAAATAAACTAACTTCTTGACTAACTGGCAGTCAGAACAGTCTGCTTGAACAATAAAAAGAATGCTAGGCCCAATAGCAATATAACAAGCAACTGCGACACAGAATCAGGAACAAGGAGATAATATAACGACACTAAGTAGGGACCATCTGCAGATCCTCCACAAAAGTCACAAAACTCCCATACTACTGAATCTAAGTTCAGCATAAGAAAATCCCCAACTGTGATAATACACAGATACCAGTACAAATTAGGTCAGAAGCTACAGCTCAGGACCTGAGATGTTTAGAGTGTCTATGCGACACACAACCTCAGTACAACGTCGAAAATCACTAAGTCTATACAATGTTCTGTGAACAGAGTTCTACAGAACTAACAAGAATAATGAGACAGACAATCTGTCCAATCACCAAGAGAGTCTAGACCAGACTGAATACTTCAGGCGAGGTGAGGACACCCCCCCTCGATCACGTGATAGCTCCGTGGACAGCTGCAGCTCAGAAACAGAAGCCGGCAGTCTAACGAGCCACAAGCGATAATTACAGTAGTTAGACAATCAAGACTTGAACTGAGCACATAATATGTTACATCCTACCTAGCAACAGGTAACTAAGTCAAATAATATTGTAAAGCAATATATTCACGATTTAGCTATTATCGCAAATATAAGCAGCATAAAATTATATGAAAAGGTAATATACATTATATTCATAACCATAATATACATTATATATATTACAACCCATTCAGGGGTTGCAACAATGTGGTACTGGAAAATCTCAAGCATCAACACGTCAGGGACACTACCAGAGAGGATGAACCAGCAAGACTGGACCTCATGTTCACCCTGAGCAGTTCAGACATTGAGGACATCACATAGGAGAGGTGCCTTGGAGCTAGTGATCATCTGGTTCTGAACTTTGAATACATAGTAGAGTTACAAGTGGAGATGGGTAACAGGAGTTGAATGGGAAAAGTCAAACTACAAAAGGGGAGACTACACAGTTATGAGGAACTTCCTGCAGGAGGTTCACTGGGACAGATAATTTATAGGAAAGTCAGTAAACAAAATAATGGAATACATAACAGCAAAGGGCAAGGAGGAAGAGGAAAGGTTTGTTCCCAAGGGCAACAGAAATAATGGGAAGACCAGAATGAGCCTTTGGTTTACCCGAAGGTATAGGGAGGTAAAAAGCTAAGTGCACTAGAGAATGGGAAAAATACAGAAGGCAAAGGACCCAGGAAAATAAGGAGATAAGTCGAAGAGCCAGAAACGAGTATGCACAGATGAAGAGGGAGGCCCAGCGATAGTACGAAAAGAACATAGCATTGAAAATCAAGTCTGATTCGAAACTGCTGTATAGCCACATTAGGAGGAAGACAACAGTCAAAGACCAGGTGATCAGGCTGAGGAAAGAAGGTGGAGAACTGACAAGAAGCGATCAAGAGGTATGTGAGGAGCTCAACACGAGATTTAAGTAAGTATTTGCATTGGAGACAGGAAGGACTCTGGGAACACAGAACAGAGGGGGACATCAACAAGGAATATACCAACAAGTGTTGGATGACATACAACTGAGGAGGAGGTGAAGAAGCTGCTGAGTGACCTTGATACCTCAAAGGCGATGGGACTGGACATCTCCCCGTGGGTCCTTAGAGAGGGAGCAGAGATGCTGTGTGTGCCACTAACCACTATCTTCAACACGTCCCTCGAGACTGGACAACTACTTAAGGTATGTAAGACGGCAAATGTAGTTCCCATTTTTAAGAAAGGAAACAGAAACGATGCACTAAACTATAGACCAGTGTCACTGACGTGTATAGTATGCAAAGCCATGGAGAAGATTATCAGGAGGAGAGTTGTAGAGCACCTGGAACGGAACAAGATTATAAATGGCAACCAGCACAGATTCATGGAAGGCAAATACTGTGTCACAAACCTCCTGGAATTTTATGACAAGGTAACAGAAGTAAGACACGAGAGAGAGGGGTGGGCTGACCGCATTTTAATAGACTGCAAGAAGGCCTTAGACACAGTTCCTCACAAGAGATTAGAGCAGAAGCTAGAGGGTCAGGCACATATAACAGGAAGGGCACTGCAATGGATCAGAGAATACTTGACAGGGAGGCAACAACGAGTCATGGTACGAGATGAGGTATCAAAATGGGCGCCTGAGACGAGTATGGTTCCACAGCGGTCAGTCCTAGGACCAGTGCTGTTTTTAGTATATGTGAATGACATGACGGAAGGATAGACTCAGAAGTGTCTTTGTTTGCAGATGATGTGAAGTTAATGAGAAGAATTAAATCAGATGAGGATCAGGCAGGACTCCAGAGAGACCTGGACAGGCTGGACACGTGGTCCAGCAACTGGCTATTCGAATTTAACCCCGCCAAATGCAAAGTCATGAAGGTCGGGGAAAGGCAAAGAAGACCGTAGACAGAGTTTAGGCAAGGTGGCCAAAGACTGCAAGCTTCACTCAGGAAGAAATTCTTGGGGTGAGTATAATGCCGAGCACGTCTCCGGAAGCACACATCAACCAGATAACTGCTGGAACATATGGGCGCCTGGCAAACCTGAGAATAGCATTCCGATACCTCAGTAAGCAATCGTTCAGGACACTGTACACCGTGTACGTCAGGCCCATACTGGAGTATGCAGCACTAGTTTGGAACCCACATCTGGTCAAGCACGTCAAGAAATTAGAGAAAGTGCAAAGGTTTGCAACAAGGGTAGTTCTAGAGCTAAGGGGGATGTCCTACGAAGAAAAATTAAGGGAAATCGCCCTGACGACACTGGAGGACAGGAGGGTTAGGGGAGACATGATAACGACATACAAAATATTGCGAGGAATAGGTGGACAGAGACAGAATGTTCCAGAGATGGGACACAGAAACAAGGGGTCACAATTGAAAATTGAAGACTCAAATGAGTCACAGGTATGTTAGGAAGTATTTCTTCAGTCACAGAGTTGTCAGGAAGTGGAATAGTCTGGAAAGTGAGGTAATGGCGGCAGGAACCATAAATAGCTTTAAGACGAGGTATGATAAAGCTCATGGAGCAGGGAGAGAGAGGACCTAGTAGCGATCAGTGAAGGGCGGGGCGAGGAGCTGAGTCTCGACCCCTGCAACCACAAATAGGTGAGTATAAATAGGTGAGTACACACACACACACACAGGCTAAGGAAGGAAGGAGGAGAATCAAGAAGAAATGACCGTGAAGTATGTGAAGAACTCAACAAGAGATTCAAAGAAGTGTTCACAGAGGAGACAGAAGGGACTCCAGAAAGACGGAGAGGTGGGGCACACCACCAAGTGCTGGACACAGTGCACACCACCGAGGAAGAAGTGAAGAGGCTTCTGAGTGAGCTAGATACCTCAAAGGCAATGGGGCCAGATAACATCTCCCCATGAGTATTGAGAGAGGGAGCAGAGGTGCTATGTGTACCCCTAACAACAATATTCAATACATCTATCGAAACAGGGAGATTGCCTGAGGCATGGAAGACAACAAATGTAGTCCCAATCTTTAAAAAAGGAGACAGACATGAAGCATTAAACTACAGACCAGTGTCACTGACATGTATAGTATGCAAAATCATGGAGAAGATTATCAGGAGAAGAGTGGTGGAACACCTAGAAAGGAATGATCTCATCAACAGCAGCCAGCATGGTTTCAGGGACGGGAAATCCTGTGTCACAAACCTACTGGAGTTCTATGGCATGGTGACAGCAGTAAGACAAGAGAGAGAGGGGTGGGTGGATTGCATTTTCTTGGACTGTAAGAAGGCGTTTGACACAGTTCCACACAAGAGATTGGTGCAAAAACTGGAGGACCAAGCAGGGATAACAGGGAAGGCACTACAATGGATCAGGGAATACTTGTCAGGAAGACAGCAGTGAGTCATGGTACGTGGCGAGGTGTCAGAGTGGGCACCTGTGACCAGCGGGGTCCCGCAGGGGTCAGTCCTAGGACCAGTGTTGTTTCTGGTATTTGTGAACGACATGACGGAAGGAATAGACTCTGAGGTGTCCCTGTTTGCAGATGACGTGAAGTTGATGAGAAGAATTCACTCGATCGAAGACCAGGCAGAACTACAAAGGGATCTGGACAGGCTGCAGACCTGGTCCAGCAATTGGCTCCTGGAGTTCAATCCCACCAAGTGCAAAGTCATGAAGATTGGGGATGGGCAAAGAAGACCGCAGACGGAGTACAGTCTAGGGGGCCAGAGACTACAAACCTCACTCAAGGAAAAAGATCTTGGGGTGAGTATAACACCAGGCACATCTCCTGAAGCGCACATCAACCAAATAACTGCTGCAGCATATGGGCGCCTGGCAAACCTCAGAACAGCATTCCGACATCTTAATAAGGAATCATTCAGGACCCTGTACACCGTGTACGTTAGGCCCATATTGGAGTATGCGGCACCAGTTTGGAACCCACACCTAGCCAAGCACGTGAAGAAACTAGAGAAAGTGCAAAGGTTTGCAACAAGACTAGTCCCAGAGCTAAGAGGTATGTCCTACGAGGAGAGGTTAAGGGAAATCAACCTGACGACACTGGAGGACAGGAGAGATAGGGGGGACATGATAACGACACACAAAATACTGAGAGGAATTGACAAGGTGGACAAAGACAGGATGTTCCAGAGATTGGACACAGTAACAAGGGGACACAGTTGGAAGCTGAAGACACAGATGAATCACAGGGATGTTAGGAAGTATTTCTTCAGCCACAGAGTAGTCAGTAAGTGGAATAGTTTGGGAAGCGATGTAGTGGAGGCAGGATCCATACATAGCTTTAAGCAGAGGTATGATAAAGCTCACGGCTCAGGGAGAGTGACCTAGTTGCGATCAGTGAAGAGGCGGGGCCAGGAGCTCGGACTCGACCCCCGCAACCTCAACTAGGTGAGTACAACTAGGTGAGTACACACACACAGACACACAGTTCTCAACAAGA
>NC_091311.1:18420694-18470694 GCF_038502225.1 Cherax quadricarinatus
CCACTTTTCTGACCAGGTACTGAGTTTGTGTAAATCCTCCTGAAGTTCCATGATATCTACGTTTGAATCAATTATCCTACCTATCTTTGCGTCATCGGCGAATTTGCTCATTTCACTAGTAATTCCTTCATCAAGATCATTGATATATATTATAAGCAACAACAGCCCCAAGACTGATCCCTGTGTAACGCCACTTGTTACAGATCCCCACTCGGATTTAACCTCATTTATGCACACTCTCTGCTTTCTGTCTGTGAGTCATGAAAAAAAAAAAATAAGGAGATGAGCGCAAAAGCCAGAAGTGAATATGCATGGACAAGGAGGCAATACAAGAATGACATAGTATCAAAAGCCAAATCCGACCCAACGCTGTTGCACAGCCACATCAGAAGGAAAACAACCGTAAAGGACCAGGTAATCAGGCTAAGGAAGGATGGAAGTAGGGAATATCACAAAAAATGATCAAAAAGTATGTGAGGAGCTGAACACGAAATTAGGCTGGTATTTCCAGTGGAGACAGAATGGATTCCAGAAAATCGGGATGGTGGGGTAAACCAGTAAGTACTGGACACACTGCACACATCTGAGGAGGTAAAGAGACTAGTACGCGAACCAGATGTCTCCAAGGCAGTTAGATCGGCCAACGTTTCCCCATGAGTACTGAGACAGGGAGCAGAAGCGCTATGTGGAACATCTAGAAAGTAATGAGCATATATATGATAACCATCATGGTTTCACGGAGGGAAAATCCTGTGTCACATACCTACTGGAGTTTTATGACAAGATAACAGAAGTAAGACAGGAGAGGGAGGGGTGGATAGTCTGCATTTTCTTAGACTGTAAAAAGGCTTTCGACACAGTTCATCGAGTAAAAGCTGGAGGAGCATGCAGGAATAACAGGAAAGGCACTGCAATGACTCAGGAAATATCAAACAGAAAGGAGACGACGAGTGATGGTATGTGACGAGGTGTCAGAGTGGGCGCCTGTGACAAGTGGGGCTCCTACGAGGGTCAGGCCAGTGCTGTTTCTCCGATAGTGCGGAGAATTCAAGTGGACAAGGATCGAGTAAGACTACAGAGGGATTTGGACAGGCTGCAAGCATGGTCTAGCAAGTGACTCCTGGAGTTTAACCCCACCAAGTGCAAAATCATGCAGATTACGGAAGGTGAAAGTAGACCGTAGACGCAGTATTCACTCAAAGAAAAGGATTTTGGGGTGAGTATTATAACGAGCACATCTGAGACACACATCAGCCAAATAACTGCTGCAGCATATGGGCACCTAGCAGCCTTAAGAATAGCATTTTGACACCTGAGTAAGTAGTCATTGAAGACATTGCACACCGTGCACGTCACATCTATATGGGAATATTCAGGAGCAGTATGGAACCAATACCTAGTCAAGCACGTTAAGAAATTAGAAAAAGTGCAAAGGTTTGCAACAGGACTAGTCCCGGAGGTGAGGTTAAGGGAAACCAGACCGACGACACTGGAGAATAGGAGGAATAGGGAGGGCATAACAGCATACAAAATGCAGAGAGGAAATGACAAGGTAAATAGTGACAGAATATTGTAGAGATGGGAAACAGGAACAAGGAGTCACACCTGGAAGTTGAAAGCTCATATGAGTCACAGGGATTTTAGGAAGTATTTCTTCAGTAATAGAGTTGACAGGATGTGGAACAATCTGGAGAATAATATACTGGAGGCAGGATCCATACATAACTTTAAGAAGAGGTACAAATAAGCTCATGGAATATGGATAAAGTAGATCCAGTAACGACTAGCGAAGAGGCGGGGCCACGAGGTGCAATTCGACTCCTGCATAATATACATCCACATATACGCCGCTGATTGGAGAACGGGAAGAGGAGGATATGAAAGACAGTAGTGGATATCTCAGCGATTCCTTAAGACCATTGAAGAACACTTCCAATTGGAGAGTCGCTGGTTTGACGTGGCTCGCTCCCCAGTGTCGCGTCCTCAATATTTACTGTATATTGCTCACCTCAAACTTACTTTTTAATGCCTTTCTTTCCACACTCTTGTGTGTCCTTTTTTTCTCTCCTGGACTGATGGATACATTCACGCATGCGTACATATACATGAACATACATGAAGGTGCATATACATGCACACACATACGTAAGCACATAAGAACATAAGAATGTAGGAACATTGCAGAAGGCCTACTGGCCCATACGAGGCAGGTCCTAAAGCTACTCAAGAAATAACTCCCGTACCCCTTGACACCAATCAAACCCAGCCCCTCCCACTCATATATTTGTCCAGTCGTCTCTTAAAGCTACCCAAGGTCCTAGCCTCTATCACCCTACTGGGAAGACTGTTCCACGCATCTACAACTCTGTTAGAAAACCAGTACTTACCTATGTCCCTTCTAAATCTAAATTTATCCAACTTAAATCCATTATTCCTGGTTCTTACCTGGTTCGACACCCTCAGTACTTTATTAATGTCTCCCTTGTTTATGCCCGTCATCCACTTATACACCTCAATGATATCTCCCCTTTGTAGATGAATGGTTCAGAGAACCGATATATTGATAAATTAGACACATGTGCAACTCTTGGGTATCTTTATTGAGGAAACGTTTCGCCACACAGTGGCTTCATCAGTCCATACAAAGGAGAATCTTTAAGAACAGGAGGAGAATGAGGTAATCAGTCCCTCAACCTTGAGTCAATGTGGTCAGTCCATCAATCTTGAATAGAAGATTGAGACACTTATGCAGCATATGGAAATCTTTATTCAGGAAACGTTTCGCCACACAGTGGCTTCATCAGTCCAATACAAAGAGGAAGGCGTAAGGAGAGGAGGAGAATGAGGTAATCAGTCCCTCAACCTGGAGTCGATGTGTTCAGTCCATCAATCTTGTAGAATGTACAGCATAGGCAAGCAAGCAAACAAGTTTAGGTAAGATCCCAATGGGATGAGCGGGGAAGACGGGACAGATGAAGAATAGCTCTGGAGAGGAGTGTTCTTAGTAAGAGAAAATAGAGCCAGGGCTTAACCCAGCAGCTAAGGCGATCGTGGGGCAGACTTGAGAACAGGAATAGCAGGGACTGTTGCATTGAACTTGTTGTAGTTGAAGTCTTGAATCTTGAGTAGCTGGCAGCAGGCTAGGTCACATCAGAGGGTAGAACACATATGGGAGTTATAGGAGTAACTGAGGAGGCAGGTTAGCAATGGAGCCATTTTCAAACTTTTTGAAGCTGCTTCTAGATAGGTGGTATAATTTAGCCTTGTTGCTGAAGGTGAAACGTAGAGGCTTGATGAACTCAAGAACTTGGGTGAGTGTGAAGTGAAGCGGTGATTCACATGCATACTTGACTGTTCCAGCACCGAGGCTTTTGTAGAGTTCAGTACAGGTCATGGTGTCAGTATTTGAAGAAGTGTAAAAGGTAAGGTTTTCCCATGAGGGTTTACTGGAGTCGTCGTTATCTTCCTCTTCTGGAGTGGATTCACTGGGAGAATCTACAATGGTGGTAGCAGGTGACTGAGGGTCGACAGGAGCAGCTGTGAGGTGTAATGGTTGTGTAACAGCAGGCTGGGAGAGGTGGGAGGCGGTGGTTGAGGCAACTTGATCAACGTTGTCAGCGGTGGAAGTGGTTATAGAAGTTACAGGAGCAGTTGCTTGGGCAGGAGACAGGTCTGTAGGTGCAGCATAGGGCCGTAGACGTGGCTTATATACTGTAGTGAGGTGACGTGAAGCAGATGGAGGCGGGGTCATAGTGGTACCATCCACTAGTCGAAGTAGGTCTTCATCCAAAGGTTGAACAAGTGTTGAAGAATTCTTTGTAACAAGATCCCATGATGCTGCAGTGTCCGACAGTTGTGATGAATGGTTTGAAAAACCGACAAGTTGAAGATTGAGACACTTATGCAGCATATGGAAATCTTTATTCAGGAAACGTTTCGCCACACAGTGGCTTCATCAGTCCAATACAAAGAGGAAGGCGTAGTAGTAGTAGTAGTAGTAGTAGTAGTAGTAGTACTAGTGAGAGGCCACTGAGAGGTCATGTCCCTCTCAGTGGCCTCTCACTACTACTACTACTACTACTACTACTACTACTACTACTACTACCCTGCACCTCTCCTTCCGACAGTATTTAAGTCTCCGCACTGTCGCTTGATCTTCAGATAGTTCCTGACTATGGAACTGAACTTCTCCAGGCCGAGGAACTGACAACCTCAAATTCTACGACTTTAAGGGTGATGGACTGATTACATCGTCTTCACATCTCTACTGTTCCTGCCTACTTTCTGTATTCGACTGAAGAAGCCTACTGTGTAGGCGAAACGTTTCGGAATAAAGTTGTCTAACTGTTGCATATGTGTCTTACCTAACAACCTGTCGGTATTGTATACCATTTTGATGTTCATCTTGTCAGACACTGCAACACGTGGCATCTTGGTACAGAAAACACCTTGGACAAATTTTCCAAGTGAGAAGTGTTGGATCTGAGAGGGACATGACCTCTCAGTGGCCTCTCACTACTACTACTACTACTACTACTACTGTTAGGTAAGACACATATGCAACAGTTAGGTATCTTTATTTTGAAACGTTTCGCCTACACAGTAGGCTTCTTCAGTCGAGTACAGAAAAGTTGATAGAAGCAGAAGATACTTGAAGACGATGTAATCAGTCCATCACCCTTAAAGTTTTGAGGTGGTCAGTCCCTCAGTCTGGAGAAGAGCATTGTTCCGTTGTCTGAAACAACAGCACCATAGTGCTGTTCGCACCTACTCCTAGGTTGAGGGACTGATTACCTCATCTTCTGTACATAGTTCTACTGTCTTCAAGTTATGTCCTAGAATTTGTATTGATAAAGCCACTGGTTGGCGAAACGTCTACAATAAAGATACCCAGATGTTGCACATGTGTCTTACTCTCAACATGTGTCTTACTCTCATCTCGTCGGTATTATATACCATTCGTACACAACTTGTCAGACACTGCAACATCATGGAATCTTAATTCTGAGGATATGTACATAACCTTCACGACTACGACAACTACTACTACTACTACTACAACTAACCCATCTCTTTGGGAAGGACCTACTTCCACTGGGGAATCCCGCCTACCAGTGAATTTGCCCTCGTCTGCTTCACCTGACGTTACTATATAAGCGCCAGGATTCTTTCTTCTGCTTCAGAATCTCCACGACTATGGTGTTGTTCGCACCTACTCCTAGGTTGAGGGACTGATTACCTCATCTTCTGTACATAGTTCTACTGTCTTCAAGTTATGTCCTAGAATTTGTATTGATAAAGCCACTGGATGGCGAAACGTCTACAATAAAGATACCCAGATGTTGCACATGTGTCTTACTCTCATCACATTTCATTCTCTTTGTCAGTAAGATGCCCATAGTTATTTTTAAGGGGACCTGTCTTATCTCTGACTTTTGTTCTATAGACCTGGAAAAAACTTTTTGGATTAGTTTTAGAATCCCTAGCAACTTTAATTTCATAGTCCCTTTTAGCTTTTCTTATCCCCTTTTTAATGTCCCTCTTAATGTCAATATATTGATTCATAAGATGACCCTCGCCTCTTTTGATACGCCTATAAATTCCTTTCTTATGCCCTAGTAGATATTTCAGCCTATTATTCATCCATTTAGGGTTATTTCTATTTTATCTAATTTCCTTATAAGGGATAAACGTTTTTTGAGCAGCATGTATTGTGTTCAGAAAACTGTCATATTGATAGCTCTCTTCGTTACCCCAGTCAACAGATGATAAGTGTTCTCTAAGCCCATCGTAATCTGCTAAGCGAAAATCTGGGACTGTTACTGAGTTATCCCTACTATCATACTTCCATTCAATTCTAAATGTAATTGATTTGTGGTCGCTAGCACCCAGTTCCTCTGAAACTTCTAAATTATTAACAAGGGATTCATTGTTTGCCAGAACTAAGTCAAGCAGGTTATTTCCCCTTGTAGGTTCTGTCACAAACTGCTTCAAAAAAAATCCTGAACTACTTCTAAGAAATCGTATGATTCTAAATTCCCAGTCAAGAAATTCCAATCAATATGACTAAAGTTAAAGTCTCCTAGAATTACTACATTATCGTGCCTTGTGGCCCTAACAATTTCCTCCCATAGTAGTCTCCCTTGGTCCCTATCTAAATTTGGGGGACGGTGTATCACACCTAAAATTAATTTTTCATGCCCCTCTGAAAATTCTATCCAAACAGACTCTGTATGTGTTACTTCAGACTTAATACCCGTTTTTATGCAACAGTTCAAGCGATCTCGGACATACAGTGCCACCCCACCCCCCTTCCCGATACTTCTATCTACTTGGAACAATTTAAAACCCTGAATGTGACATTCTGCAGGCATGTCCCGACTTTTTGAATTAAACCACGTCTCAGTAATGGCAAATACATCTATGTTACCTGCACTAGCAACTAGTCTCAACTCGTCCATCTTATTCCTAGCACTGCGACTATTTGTGTAATAAATTTTTAAGGACCCTCCTCTCTCTTTACCCTTCCTGCTCCTTTCTATTATTCCACTAAACCTATTACTGTCCTTGTCAATTAGTGCCATTGGCTTTCCAATATCCACCTCATTTTGCCTATTACTAGTTCTCCTAGTACTCATGTTACTACCCTGCGACTTCACAGTTTTCCTGCCAAAACCCATACCACTAACTATTCCTAGTTTAAAGACCTAACAGCTCCCTCCACTGCGTTGGCCAGTGCTCCCACCCCACACCTAGATAAGTGAACCCCATCCCTGGCATACATGTCATTTCTGCCATAGAAGAGGTCCCAGTTGTCAATGAATGTTACCGCATTTTCCTTAAAGTATTTGTCTAGCCAGCAATTGACACTAATTGCTCTGGACAACCATTCATTTCCAACTCCACTCCTTGGCAAAATGCCACATATGACAGGTTTCCCACCCTTCCTCCTAATTATCTCTATTGGTGACCTATACCTGCTAATCAGGTCCTCACTCCTACGTCTGCCAACATCGTTGCCTCCAGCACTGAGACAGATAATAGGATTGCTCCCATTACCTGTCATGATGTCATCCAGACGGCTAACAATATCCTTCATCCCAGCCCCAGGAAAATACACTCTCTGCCTCCTACTCCTATCCTTCAAGCAGAATGCCCTATCCATGTACCTAATCTGGCTATCCCCAACAACAACAATGTTTTTACCTTCCTTGGCGTCGTCCGTCGTGATGCTCCGAGTAGTCGACTCACATTCGCCAGGTAGCATTACACCACTTGTAGAATTCGTCAAGACGTTCTCGATGGTCTTCGTTGGGGTTTCTAGGGATGTCTTACTCACGTCTGCCAATGCTTCTTTGGTGCTCGTTGTGGCATTCCCAGTAGAACACTCACATTCGTCAGGTAGCACCGAGAATGAGTTGGAAGTTTCCACGGTAGTCTTCTGGTTTCTCGTTGTTTCTGCCTCTCCAACCGTTTTCTTGATCTTCAGCTTGGTTCCATGTTGCCCGGCCACTGACCAAGCTCCCCTCTTAACCTGGGGACTCACAACAGAAGGATTACTACGAATCCTCTTGTTCTCCTCCGTTAATCGCCGTATCTCCATCTTAGCAACTCTGAGCTCTTCTCTCAGCTGCTGGTAAAGTTGCTCAAGAGAGGGCATCCTGGTACAGATTCACAGAGAGCACACAAACAGGTCTTCACAGAGCTAAATACACGTCACCACTGAGTGTACTTAGTAGGAAGTAGGTCGTGCCCAAGAATTAGGCAAGCGAAGAATTCCCAAGTATTAAGATCCCAAGAAGTTGCAGTGTCTGACAGGGATCTTAATACTTGGGAATTCTTCGCTTGCCTAATTCTTGGGCACGACCTACTTCAACATTGAACAAATGTTACACGACCTATGACTGCTGCACCTCTCCTGCCAACGGTTTATAAGCTCCTTCTCAGCACGTATGCCGTATTCTATTCAAGATTGATGGACTGACCACATCGACTCAAGGTTGAGGGACTGATTACCTCATTCTCCTCCTGTTCTTCAAGATTCTCCTTTGTATGGACTGATGAAGCCACTGTGTGGCGAAACGTTTCCTCAATAAAGATACCCAAGAGTTGCACATGTGTCTAATTTATCAACATGTCGGTTCTCTGAACCATTCATCTACAAACCTGTCAGACACTGCAACTTCTTGGGATCTTAATACTTGGGAATTCTTCGCTTGCCTAATTCTTGGGCACGACCTACTTCAACATTGAACAAATGTTACACGACCTATGACTGCTGCACCTCTCCTGCCAACGGTTTATAAGCTCCTTCTCAGCACGTATGCCGTATTCTATTCAAGATTGATGGACTGACCACATCGACTCAAGGTTGAGGGACTGATTACCTCATTCTCCTCCTGTTCTTCAAGATTCTCCTTTGTATGGACTGATGAAGCCACTGTGTGGCGAAACGTTTCCTCAATAAAGATACCCAAGAGTTGCACATGTGTCTAATTTATCAACATGTCGGTTCTCTGAACCATTCATCTACAAACCTGTCAGACACTGCAACTTCTTGGGATCTTAATACTTGGGAATTCTTCGCTTGCCTAATTCTTGGGCACGACCTACTTCAACATTGAACAAATGTTACACGACCTATGACTGCTGCACCTCTCCTGCCAACGGTTTATAAGCTCCTTCTCAGCACGTATGCCGTATTCTATTCAAGATTGATGGACTGACCACATCGACTCAAGGTTGAGGGACTGATTACCTCATTCTCCTCCTGTTCTTCAAGATTCTCCTTTGTATGGACTGATGAAGCCTCTGTGTGGCGAAACGTTTCCTCAATAAAGATACCCAAGAGTTGCACATGTGTCTAATTTATCATATCTCCCCTTATTCTATGCCTCTCCAGAGAGTGGAGATTTAAGGCTTTAAGTCTATCTTCATACGGGAGGTTCCTTACTCAGTAAATCATTTTAGTCATTCTTCTCTGTATGTTCTCTAATGATCTAATACATACACAAATATATGTACGCATTTGTACACACATGCATATGTATATATATATATATATATATATATATATATATATATATATATATATATATATATATATATATATATATATATATATATATATATATATATATATATATGTTTGTAGCTCTGATGGTTCTGTGGTCTAAGACGTCGTAAATTTGGGGGGCTTGGGAGGCGCTATACATATATATATATATATATATATATATATATATATATATATATATATATATATATATATATATATATATATATATATATATATATATATATATATATATATATACAAGGAATTCGCGAGAGCAGGCGAAATATACACAAACACTGATCCCTGGCTGAAGGAGACTCGAACCTACGAACCTTAGGACAAGGTACGCAGTGCTTTACCAATCTACCCACACTGGACAATACCTTGAAGTCCAGCTTGCGCTACATGTTTGATCCAAAGCAGCCAGCTTTCAGGGAGAAGGCTTACAGCTTTTCATCTCATCCCCTGCATGCATCAGCCTTACTAGAGATTTTAACAATGCATATATATATATATATATATATATATATATATATATATATATATATATATATATATATATATATATATATATATATATATATCTATGTACTGGTGCTCAGTACCACTGGACATGTCACTTCTGATGCGAGCACGTAAACGGCCATGGAAGCTGCAGGACTAATTTCGTTCTCATCCCGCCTGGAATACCAGTCTTCACGAGCGGTACACATATTAAAACATCCACGAACGAGTGGTTTTAAGCAAATAAGAATACTGCGAGTAGCCGGGTGTCAGTGACGTCCCTAAAAGCTCTTCAGAAGATACATGGAGCGTGGGGGGTCTGCCTGGACACCCTCAGATGAAGGCTTGCAAAGCGATGAGGAGTGGAAGAGAATCATATTAGTTCCAAGGAAGGAGAGTTCATTTGCAGTTTCTTAGATCAAGAATCTTTCACCTGCATCATTCTACTGCGAACCTCGAATACCTAAACACTGTCTATAAAGACTAACTCTTAATATTTATGTGACTATAATAACGTAAATTGCTTAGCTAACTGGAGATTGTGTACAAAAATAGGTGAGTATCTCAGCGTATATCAGCTCTCACTCTACTGTCATTAGTGTTTTAGGAATTAAATTATCCTGGGCAGGTGGTGTACAGGTTATATGCTGTCTTAATGACATTCGTGTAGTCGATAGGCTACAAACCCAATAAACCAAGTAACTATAATTAACTAAAATTTGTGAGTCCAACACTATCATGTGTTCTTACTATGTTCACTGACGAACGGACTATAGGTGTAGGCTGACTACCACCACCACTACTGTTAAACGGTGACTACCACCAGCACTACTGTTAAACGGTGACTACCACCAGCACTACTGTTAAAGGCTGACTATCACCAGCACTACTGTTAAACGGTGACTACCACCAGCACTACTGTTAAAGGCTGACTACCACCAGCACTACTGTTAAACGGTGACTACCACCAGCACTACTGTTAAAGGCTGACTACCACCAGCACTACTGTTAAAGGCTGACTACCACCAGCACTACTGTTAAAGGGTGACAATCACCAGCGCTACTATTAAAGGGTGACTACCACCAGCACTACTGTTAAAGGGTGACTACCACAAGCACTATTGTTAAAGGGTGACAACCACCAGCACAACTGTTAAAGGGTGACAACCACCAGCACTACTATTAAAGGGTGACAACCACCAGCACAACTGTTAAAGGGTGACAATCACCAGCGCTACTATTAAAGGGTGACTACCACCAGCACTACTGTTAAAGGGTGACAACCACCAGCACAACTGTTAAAGGGTGACAACCACCAGCACTACTGTTAAAGGGTGACAATCACCAGCGCTACTATTAAAGGGTGACTACCACCAGCACTACTGTTAAAGGGTGACTACCACAAGCACTATTGTTAAAGGGTGACAACCACCAGCACAACTGTTAAAGGGTGACAACCACCAGCACTACTATTAAAGGGTGACTACCACCAGCACTACTGTTAAAGGGTGACAACCACCAGCACTACTGTTAAAGGGTGATAACCACCAGCACAACTGTTAAAGGGTGACAACCACCAGCACTACTGTTAAAGGGTGACAACCACCAGCACAACTGCTAAAGGGTGACAACAACCAGCACAAATGTTAAAGGGTGACAACCACCAACACCACTGTTAAAGGGTGACAACCACCAGCACAACCGTTAAAGGGTGACAACCACCAGCACAAATAATAAAGGGTGACAACCACCAGCACTACTGTTAAAGGGTAACAACCACCAGCACAACTGTTAAAGGGTGACTACCACCAGCACTACTGCTAAAGGGTGACTACCACCAACACTACTGTTAAAGGGTGACTACCACCAGCACTACTGTTAAAGGGTGACAACCACCAGCACAACTGTTAAAGGGTGATAACCACCAGCACTACTGTTAAAGGGTGACAACCACCAGCACAACTGTTAAAGGGTGACAACAACCAGCACAGCTGTTAAAGGGTGACAACCACCAGCACAACTGTTAAAGGGTGACAACCACCAGCACAACAGTTAAAGGGTGACAACCACCAGCACTACTGTTAAAGGGTGACAACCACCAGCACAACTGTTAAAGGGTGACAAAAACTAGCACAGCTGTTAAAGGGTGACAACCACCAGCACAACTGTTAAAGGGTGACAACTACCAGCACTACTATTAAAGGGTGACTACCACAAGCACTACTGTTAAAGGGTGACAGCCACCAGCACAACTGTTAAAGGGTGACAACCACCAGCACTACTATTAAAGGGTGACAACCACCAGCACAGCAGTTAAAGGGTGACAATAACCAGCACAGCTGTTAAAGGGTGACAACCACCAGCACAACTGTTAAAGGGTGACAACCACCAGCACAACTGTTAAAGGGTAACAACCAAGAGCACAACTGTTAAAGGGTGACTACCACCAGCACTACTGTTAAAGGGTGACTACCACCAACACTACTGTTAAAGGCTGACTACCACCAGCACTACTGTTAAAGGGTGACAACCACCAGCACAACTGTTAAAGGGTGATAACCACCAGCACTACTGTTAAAGGGTGACAACCACCAGCACAACTGTTAAAGAGTGACAACAACCAGCACAGCTGTTAAAGGGTGACAACCACCAGCACAACTGTTAAAGGGTGACAACCACCAGCACAACTGTTAAAGGGTAACAACCACCAGCACAACTGTTAAAGGGTGACTACCACCAGCACTACTGTTAAAGGGTGACTACCACCAACACTACTGTTAAAGGCTGACTACCACCAGCACTACTGTTAAAGGGTGACAACCACCAGCACAACTGTTAAAGGGTGATAACCACCAGCACTACTGTTAAAGGGTGACAACCACCAGCACAACTGTTAAAGGGTGACAACCACCAGCACAAATGTTAAAGGGTGACAACCACCAGCACAAATGTTAAAGGGTGACAACCACCAACACTACTGTTAAAGGGTGACAACCACCAGCACTACTGTTAAAGGGTGACAACCACCAGCACAACAGTTAAAGGGTGACAACCACCTGCACTACTGTTAAAGGGTGACAACCACCAGCACAACTGTTAAAGGGTGACAACCGCCAACACTACTGTTAAAGGGTGACAACCACCAGCACAACTGTTAAAGGGTGACAAAAACTAGCACAGCTGTTAAAGGGTGACAACCACCAGCACAACTGTTAAAGGGTGACAAAAACTAGCACAGCTGTTAAAGGGTGACAACCACCAGCACAACTGTTAAAGGGTGACAACCACCAGCACTACTATTAAAGGGTGACAACCACCACCACTACTGTTAAAGGGTGACAACCACCAGCACAACTGTTAAAGGGTGACAACCGCCAACACTACTGTTAAAGGGTGACAACCACCAGCACAGCTGTTAAAGGGTGACAACAACCAGCACAGCTGTTAAAGGGTGACAACCACCACCACAACTCTTAAAGGGTGACAACCACCAGCACAACTGTTAAAGGGTAACAACCACCAGCACAACTGTTAAAGGGTGACTACCACCAGCACTACTGTTAAATGGTGACTACCACCAACACTACTGTTAAAGGCTGACTACCACCAGCACTACTGTTAAAGGGTGACTACCACCAGCACTACTGTTAAAGGGTGACAACCACCAGCACAACCGTTAAAGGGTGACAACCACCAGCACAAATGATAAAGGGTGACAACCACCAGCACTACTTTTAAAGGGTGATAACCACCAGCACTACTGTTAAAGGGTGACAACCACCAGCACAACAGTTAAAGGGTGACAACCACCTGCACTACTGTTAAAGGGTGACAACCACCAGCACAACTGTTAAAGGGTGACAACCGCCAACACTACTGTTAAAGGGTGACAACCACCAGCACAACTGTTAAAGGGTGACAAAAACTAGCACAGCTGTTAAAGGGTGACAACCACCAGCACAACTGTTAAAAGGTGACAACCACCAGCACTACTATTAAAGGGTGACTACCACCAGCACTACTGTTAAAGGGTGACAGCCACTAGCACAACTGTTAAATTGTGACAACCACCAGCACTACTATTAAAGGGTGACAACCACCAGCACAGCTGTTAAAGGGTGACAACAACCAGCACAGCTGTTAAAGGGTGACAACCACCAGCACAACTGTTAAAGGGTGACAACCACCAGCACAACTGTTAAAGGGTAACAACCACCAGCACAACTGTTAAAGGGTGACTACCACCAGCACTACTGTTAAAGGGTGACTACCACCAACACTACTGTTAAAGGCTGACTACCACCAGCACTACTGTTAAAGGGTGACAACCACCAGCACAACTGTTAAAGGGTGATAACCACCAGCACTACTGTTAAAGGGTGACAACCACCAGCACAACTGTTAAAGGGTGACAACAACAAGCACAGCTGTTAAAGGGTGACAACCACCAGCACAACTGTTAAAGGGTGACAACCACCAGCACAACTGTTAAAGGGTAACAACCACCAGCACAACTGTTAAAGGGTGACTACCACCAGCACTACTGTTAAAGGGTGACTACCACCAACACTACTGTTAAAGGCTGACTACCACCAGCACTACTGTTAAAGAGTGACAACCACCAGCACAACTGTTAAAGGGTGATAACCACCAGCACTACTGTTAAAGGGTGGCAACCACCAGCACAACTGTTAAAGGGTGACAACCACCAGCACAAATGTTAAAGGGTGACAACCACCAGCACAAATGTTAAAGGGTGACAACCACCAGCACAACTGCTAAAGGGTGACAACAACCAGCACAAATGTTAAAGGGTGACAACCACCAACACTACTGTTAAAGGGTGACAACCACCAGCACAACCGTTAAAGGGTGACAACCACCAGCACAAATGATAAAGGGTGACAACCACCAGCACTACTGTTAAAGGGTAACAACCACCAGCACAACTGTTAAAGGGTGACTACCATCAGCACTACTGTTAAAGGGTGACTACCACCAACACTACTGTTAAAGGCTGACTACCACCAGCACTACTGTTAAAGGGTGACAACCACCAGCACAACTGTTAGAGGGTGATAACCACCAGCACTACTGTTAAAGGGTGACAACCACCAGCACAACTGTTAAAGGGTGACAACAACCAGCACAGCTGTTAAAGGGTGACAACCACCAGCACAACTGTTAAAGGGTGACAACCACCAGCACAACAGTTAAAGGATGACAACCACCTGCACTACTGTTAAAGGGTGACAACCACCAGCACAACTGTTAAAGGGTGACAACCGCCAACACTACTGTTAAAGGGTGACTACCACCAGCACTACTGTTAAACGGTGACAACCACCAGCACAACTGTTAAAGGGTAACAACCACCAGCACAACTGTTAAAGGGTGACTACCACCAGCACTACTGTTAAAGGGTGACTACCACCAGCACTACTGTTAAAGGGTGACAACCACCAGCACAACTGTTAAAGGGTGATAACCACCAGCACTACTGTTAAAGGGTGACTACCACCAGCACTACTGTTAAAGGGTAACAACCACCAGCACAACTGTTAAAGGGTGACTACCACCAGCACTACTGTTAAAGGGTGACTACCACCAGCACTACTGTTAAAGGGTGACAACCACCAGCACAACTGTTAAAGGGTGATAACCACCAGCACTACTGTTAAAGGGTGACAACCACCAGCACAACTGTTAAAGGGTGACAACCACCAGCACAAATGTTAAAGGGTGACAACCACCAGCACAAATGTTAGAGGGTGACAACCACCAACACTACTGTTAAAGGGTGACAACCACCAGCACAACCGTTAAAGGGTGACAACCACCAGCACAAATGATAAAGGGTGACAACCACCAGCACTACTTTTAAAGGGTGAAAACCACCTGCACTACTGTTAAAGGGTGACAACCACCAGCACAACAGTTAAAGGGTGACAACCACCTTCACTACTGTTAAAGGGTGACAACCACCAGCACAACTGTTAAAGGGTGACAACCGCCAACACTACTGTTAAAGGGTGACAACCACCAGCACAACTGTTAAAGGGTGACAAAAACTAGCACAGCTGTTAAAGGGTGACAACCACCAGCACAACTGTTAAAGGGTGACTACCACCAGCACTACTATTAAAGGGTGACTACCACCAGCACTACTGTTAAAGGGTGACAGCCACCAGCACAACTGTTAAAGGGTGACAACCACCTGCACTACTATTAAAGGGTGACAACCACCAGCACTACTGTTAAAGGGTGACAACCACCAGCACAACTGTTAAAGGGTGACAACCGCCAACACTACTGTTAAAGGGTGACAACCACCAGCACAGCTGTTAAAGGGTGACAACAACCAGCACAGCTGTTAAAGGGTGACAACCACCAGCACAACTCTTAAAGGGTGACAACCACCAGCACAACTGTTAAAGGGTAACAACCACCAGCACAACTGTTAAAGGGTGACTACCACCAGCACTACTGTTAAAGGGTGACTACCACCAACACTACTGTTAAAGGCTGACTACCACCAGCACTACTGTTAAAGGGTGACTACCACCAGCACTACTGTTAAAGGGTGACAACCACCTGCACAACCGTTAAAGGGTGACAACCACCAGCACAAATGATAAAGGGTGACAACCACCAACACTACTTTTAAAGGATGATAACCACCAGCACTACTGTTAAAGGGTGACAACCACCAGCACAACAGTTAAAGGGTGACAACCACCTGCACTACTGTTAAAGGGTGACAACCACCAGCACAACTGTTAAAGGGTGACAACCGCCAACACTACTGTTAAAGGGTGACAACCACCAGCACAACTGTTAAAGGGTGACAAAAACTAGCACAGCTCTTAAAGGGTGACAACCACCAGCACAACTGTTAAAAGGTGACAACTACCAGCACTACTATTAAAGGGTGACTACGACCAGCACTACTGTTAAAGGGTGACAGCTACCAGCACAACTGTTAAAGGGTGACAACCACCAGCACTACTATTAAAGGGTGACAACCACCAGCACAGCTGTTAAAGGGTGACAACAACCAGCACAGCTGTGAAAGGGTGACAACCACCAGCACAACTGTTAAAGGGTGACAACCACCAGCACAACTGTTAAAGGGTAACAACCACCAGCACAACTGTTAAAGGGTGACTACCACCAGCACTACTGTTAAAGGGTGACTACCACCAACACTACTGTTAAAGGCTGACTACCACCAGCACTACTGTTTAAGGGTGACAACAACCAGCACAACTGTTAAAGGGTGATAACCACCAGCACTACTGTTAAAGGGTGACAGCCACCAGCACAACTGTTAAAGGGTGACAACAACAAGCCCAGCTGTTAAAGGGTGACAACCACCAGCACAACTGTTAAAGGGTGACAACCACCAGCACAACTGTTAAAGGGTAACAACCACCAGCACAACTGTTAAAGGGTGACTACCACCAGCACTACTGTTAAAGGGTGACTACCACCAACACTACTGTTAAAGGCTGACTACCACCAGCACTACTGTTAAAGGGTGACAACCACCAGCACAACTGTTAAAGGGTGATAACCACCAGCACTACTGTTAAAGGGTGACAACCACCAGCACAACTGTTAAAGGGTGACAACCACCAGCACAAATGTTAAAGGGTGACAACCACCAGCACAAATGTTAAAGGGTGACAACCACCAACACTACTGTTAAAGGGTGACAACCACCAGCACAACCGTTAAAGGGTGACAACCACCAGCACAAATGATAAAGGGTGACAACCACCAGCACTACTTTTAAAGGGTGACAACCACCAGCACTACTGTTAAAGGGTGACAACCACCAGCGCAACAGTTAAAGGGTGACAACCACCTGCACTACTGTTAAAGGGTGACAACCACCAGCACAACTGTTAAAGGGTGACAACCGCCAACACTACTGTTAAAGGGTGACAACCACCAGCACAACTGTTAAAGGGTGACAAAAACTAGCACAGCTCTTAAAGGGTGACAACCACCAGCACAACTGTTAAAGGGTGACAACCACCTGCACTACTGTTAAAGGGTGACAACCGCCAACACTACTGTTAAAGGGTGACAACCGCCAACACTACTGTTAAAGGGTGACAACCACCAGCACAACTGTTAAAGTGTGACAACTACCAGCACTACTATTAAAGGGTGACTACCACCAGCACTACTGTTAAAGGGTGACAACTACCAGCACTACTGTTAAAGGGTGACAACTACCAGCACTACTGTTAAAGGGTGACAACCACCAGCACTACTGTTAAAGGGTGACAACTACCAGCACTACTGTTAAAGGGTGACAACCACCAGCACTACTGTTAAAGGGTGACAACTACCAGCACTACTGTTAAAGGGTGACAACCACCAGCACTACTGTTAAAGGGTGACAACTACCAGCACTACTGTTAAAGGGTGACAACCACCAGCACAACTGTTAAAGGGTGACTACCACCAGCACTACTGTTAAAGGGTGACAACCACCAGCACTACTGTTAAAGGGTGACAACTACCAGCACTACTATTAAAGGGTGACTACCACCAGCACTACTGTTAAAGGGTGACAACTACCAGCACTACTATTAAAGGGTGACAACCACCAGCACTACTGTTAAAGGGTGACAACCACCAGCACAACTGTTAAAGGGTGACAACAACCAGCACAAATGATAAAGGGTGACAACCACCAGCACTACTGTTAAAGGGTGACAACCACCAGCACTACTGTTAAAGGGTGACAACCACGTGCACAAAAGCTAAAGGGTGAGAACCACCAGCACTACTGTTAAAGGGTGACCACCACCAGCACAACTGTTAAAGGGTGACAACCGCCAACACTACTGTTATAGGGTGACAACAACCAGCACAACTGTTAAAGGGTGACAACAACCAGCACAACTGTTAAAGGGTGACAACCACCAGCACAACTGTTAAAGGGTGACAACCACCAGCACTACTGTTAAAGGGTGACTTCCACCAGCACTACTGTTAAAGAGTGACAACCACCAGCACAACTGTTAAAGGGTGACAACCACCAGCACTACTGTTAAAGGGTGAATACCCCAGCACTACTGTTAAAGGGTGACCATCCCTAGCACTACTGTTTAAGGGTGACTACCCCCAGCACTACTGTTAAAGAGTGACTACCACCAGCACTACTGTTAAAGAATTACTACCACCAACACTACTGTTGAAGGGTGACTACCACCAACACTACTGTTAAAGGGTGACTACCACCAGCACTTCTGTTAGAGGGTGACTACCACCAGCACTACTGTTAAAGGGTGACTACCACCAGCACTACTGTTAAAGGCTAACTACCACCAGCACTACTGTTAAAGGCTGACTACCACCAGCACTACTGTTAAAGGCTGACTACCACCAGCACTACTGATAAAGGCTGACTACCAACAGCACTACTGTTAAAGGCTGTCTACCACCAGCACTTCTGATAAAGGCTGACTACCACCAGCACTACTGTTAAAGGGTGACTACCACCAGCACTACTGTTAAAGGCTGACTACCACCAGCACTACTGTTAAAGGCTGACTACCACCAGCACTACTGTTAAAGGGTGACTACCACCAGCACTACTGTTAAAGGCTGACTACCACCAGCACTACTGTTAAAGGGTGACTACCACCAGCACTACTGTTAAAGGCTGACTACCACCAGCACTACTGTTAAAGGGTGACTACCACCAGCACTACTGTTAAAGGGTGACAACCACCAGCACTACTGTTAAAGGGTGACAACTACCAGCACTACTGTTAAAGGGTGACAACCACCAGCACTACTGTTAAAGGGTGACAACTACCAGCACTACTGTTAAAGGGTGACAACCACCAGCACAACTGTTAAAGGGTGACTACCACCAGCACTACTGTTAAAGGGTGACAACCACCAGCACTACTGTTAAAGGGTGACTTCCACCAGCACTACTGTTAAAGAGTGACAACCACCAGCACAACTGTTAAAGGGTGACAACCACCAGCACTACTGTTAAAGGGTGAATACCCCAGCACTACTGTTAAAGGGTGACCATCCCTAGCACTACTGTTTAAGGGTGACTACCCCCAGCACTACTGTTAAAGAGTGACTACCACCAGCACTACTGTTAAAGAATTACTACCACCAACACTACTGTTGAAGGGTGACTACCACCAACACTACTGTTAAAGGGTGACTACCACCAGCACTTCTGTTAGAGGGTGACTACCACCAGCACTACTGTTAAAGGGTGACTACCACCAGCACTACTGTTAAAGGCTAACTACCACCAGCACTACTGTTAAAGGCTGACTACCACCAGCACTACTGTTAAAGGCTGACTACCACCAGCACTACTGATAAAGGCTGACTACCAACAGCACTACTGTTAAAGGCTGTCTACCACCAGCACTTCTGATAAAGGCTGACTACCACCAGCACTACTGTTAAAGGGTGACTACCACCAGCACTACTGTTAAAGGCTGACTACCACCAGCACTACTGTTAAAGGCTGACTACCACCAGCACTACTGTTAAAGGGTGACTACCACCAGCACTACTGTTAAAGGCTGACTACCACCAGCACTACTGTTAAAGGGTGACTACCACCAGCACTACTGTTAAAGGCTGACTACCACCAGCACTACTGTTAAAGGGTGACTACCACCAGCACTACTGTTAAAGGCTGACTACCACCAGCACTACTGTTAAAGGGTGACTACCACCAGCACTACTGTTAAAGGCTGACTACCACCAGCACTACTGTTAAAGGGTGACTACCACCAGCACTACTGTTAAAGGCTGACTACCACCAGCACTACTGTTAAAGGGTGACTACCACCAGCACTACTGTTAAAGGCTGACTACCACCAGCACTACTGTTAAAGGCTGACTACCACCAGCACTACTGTTAAAGGCTGACTACCACCAGCACTACTGTTAAAGGGTGACTACCACCAGCACTACTGTTAAAGGCTGACTACCACCAGCACTACTGTTAAAGGGTGACTACCACCAGCACTACTGTTAAAGGGTGACTACCACCAGCACTACTGTTAAAGGCTGACTACCACCAGCACTACTGTTAAAGGGTGACTACCACCAGCACTACTGTTAAAGGCTGACTACCACCAGCACTACTGTTAAAGGGTGACTACCACCAGCACTACTGTTAAAGGCTGACTACCACCAGCACTACTGTTAAAGGGTGACTACCACCAGCACTACTGTTAAAGGCTGACTACCACCAGCACTACTGTTAGAGGGTGATTACCATCAGCACTACTGTTAAAGGCTGACTACCACCAGCACTCCTGGATGATCATGTTGTGATCGCTGACAAACACCAGAGGCTGGATGATCATGTTGCGATCCCTGACAAACACCAGAGGCTGGATGATCATGTTGTGATCCCTGACAAACACCAGAGGCTGGATGATCATGTTGTGATCCCTGACAAACACCAGAGGCTGGATGATCATGTTGTGATCCCTGACAAACACCAGAGGCTGGATGATCATGTTGTGATCCCTGACAAACACCAGAGGCTGGATGATCATGTTGTGATCCCTGACAAACACCAGAGGCTGGATGATCATGTTGTGATCCCTGACAAACACCAGAGGCTGGATGATCATGTTGTGATCCCTGACAAACACCAGAGGCTGGATGATCATGTTGTGATCCCTGACAAACACCAGAGGCTGGATGATCATGATCATGTTGCGATCCCTGACAAACACCAGAGGCTGGATGATCATGTTGTGATCCCTGACAAACACCAGAGGCTGGATGATCATGTTGTGATCCCTGACAAACACCAGAGGCTGGATGATCATGTTGTGATCCCTGACAAACACCAGAGGCTGGATGATCATGTTGTGATCCCTGACAAACACCAGAGGCTGGATGATCATGTTGTGATCCCTGACAAACACCAGAGGCTGGATGATCATGTTGTGATCCCTGACAAACACCAGAGGCTGGATGATCTGGATGATCATGTTGTGATCCCTGACAAACACCAGAGGCTGGATGATCATGTTGTGATCCCTGACAAACACCAGAGGCTGGATGATCATATTGTGATCCCTGACAAACACCAGAGGCTGGATGATCATGTTGTGATCCCTGACAAACACCAGAGGCTGGATGATCATGTTGTGATCCCTGACAAACACCAGAGGCTGGATGATCATGTTGTGATCCCTGACAAACACCAGACGCTGGATGATCATATTGTGATCCCTGACAAACACCAGAGTCTGGATGATCATGTTGTGATCCCTGACAAACACCGGAGGCTGGATGATCATGTTGTGATCCCTGATAAACACCGGAGGCTGGATGATCATGTTGTGATCCCTGACAAACACCAGAGGCTGGATGATTATGTTGTGATCCCTGATAAACACCGGAGGCTGGATGATCATGTTGTGATCCCTGACAAACACCAGAGGCTGGATGATTATGTTGTGATCCCTGACAAACACCAGAGGCTGGATGATCATGTTGTGATCCCTGACAAACACCAGAAGCTGGATGATCATGTTGCGATCCCTGACAAACACCAGAGGCTGGATGATCATGTTGTGATCCCTGACAAACACCAGAGGCTGGATGATCATGTGGTCCCTGACAAAAACCAGAGGCTGGATGATCATATTGTGATCCCTGACAAACACCAGAGGCTGGATGATCATGTTGTGATCCCTGATAAACACCGGAGGCTGGATGATCATGTTGTGATCCCTGACAAACACCAGAGGCTGGATGATCATGTTGTGATCCCTGACAAACACCAGAGGCTGGGTGATCATGTTGTGATCCCTGACAAACACCAGAGTCTGGATGATCATGTTGTGATCCCTGACAAACACCAGAGTCTGGATGATCATGTTGTGATCCCTGACAAACACCAAAGGCTGGATGATCATGGAAATAAATGGAATTAAATACCGACACAGTGGAAATATAAACACATATGCAGTATAATGTGATCCTTTATTGACAACGTTTCACCCACACAGTGGGCTTTTTCAAGTCACACACAGATCTACCTGGGGTGGAAGGTACGGGAGTATTTATAGTCATGTTCAGAATGTTGAGGTCAGGTGGAGAATGCTGCATCTGATGATCTGTTAGGTAAGACCCATATGCAACAGTTAGGTATCTTTATTTCGAAACGTTTCGCCTACACAGTAGGCTTCTTCAGTCGAGTACAGAAAAGTTGAAAGAAGGAGAAGAGACTTGAAGACGATGTAATCAGTCCATCACCCTTAAAGTTTTGAGGTGGTCAGTCCCTCAGTCTGGAGAAGAGCATTGTTCCAAAGTCTGAAACAATATGGAGTCGAAGTGACAGGATGGAGCCTTATATAGCGCCAGGAGGTGAGATGTAGGTCACTAGTAGAACGCAGATGTTGGGAGGCCAGGTCCCTCTCAAATCTAGCCGTTCTCACTAGTAGAGGTTGTCGAAGATGATTTCAGGTCTGTACCAAGATACCCTTGTGTTGCAGTGTCTGACAGGTTGAACATTAAAATGGTATAAAATACCGACAGGTTGTTAGGTAAGACACATATGCAACAGTTAGGTATCTTTATTTCGAAACGTTTCGCCTACACAGTAGGCTTCTTCAGTCGAGTACAGAAAAGTTGATAGAAGCAGAAGAGACTTGAAGACGATGTAATCAGTCCATCACCCTTAAAGTTTTGAGGTGGTCAGTCCCTCAGTCTGGAGAAGAGCATTGTTCCAAAGTCTGAAACAACTCCATATTGTTTCAGACTTTGGAACAATGCTCTTCTCCAGACTGAGGGACTGACCACCTCAAAACTTTAAGGGTGATGGACTGATTACATCGTCTTCAAGTCTCTTCTGCTTCTATCAACTTTTCTGTACTCGACTGAAGAAGCCTACTGTGTAGGCGAAACGTTTCGAAATAAAGATACCTAACTGTTGCATATGTGTCTTACCTAACAACCTGTCGGTATTTTATACCATTTTAATGTTCAATCTGATGATCTACCGGGTGGAGTTATAGAGTCTTGGGTAGCTTGGCAGGGGTATTGGACAAGTTGTGAGTAGACCTTCTGTAGTGTTCTATGTTCTTATGTGGGATAGCGATGAAGAAGTTTCTTGGCGAGTGGTTCAGCTTTGTTATAGAAGCCGTTGTTCTGGTTGAAATTGTTGGTTATAGAGATAAGCGATGATTCCAGGATTCTTCGGTATTGAGTGTTGTCTTCTGTGGCGATAAGTCTTGAGTTTCTGTAGTTAATTAAATGGTTTTGTGAATTGCGATGTTGTACACAGGCATTCCTTATATCGTCAGTCCTGCTTGCATATTGGTGTTCTGAAATACGTGTTCTGAAATACGTATTTCAGAACACCAATATGCAAGGAGGACTGACGATACAAGGAATACCTGTGTACAACATCGCAATTCACAAAACCATTTAATTAACTACAGAAACTCAAGACTTATCGCCACAGAAGACAACACTCAATACCGAAGAATCCTGGAATCATCGCTTATCTCTATAACCAACAATTTTAACCAGAACAACGGCTTCTATAACATAGCTAAACCACTCGCCAAAAAACTTCTTCATCGCCATCCCACATAAGAACATAGAACACTACAGAAGGTCTACTCAGAACTTGTCCAATACCCCTGCCAAGCTACCCAAGACTCTATAACTCCACCCGGTAGATCATCAGATGCAGCATTCTCCACCTGACCTCAACATTCTGAACATGACTATAAATACTCCCGTACCTTCCACCCCAGGTAGATCTGTGTGTGACTTGAAAAAGCCCACTGTGTGGGTGAAACGTTGTCAATAAAGGATCACATTATACTGCATATTTGTTTATATTTCCACTGGATGATCATGTTGTGATCCCTGACAAACACCAGAGTCTGGATGATCATGTTGTGATCCCTGACAAACACCAGAGTCTGGATGATCATGTTGTGATCCCTGACAAACACCAGAGTCTGGATGATCATGTTGTGATCCCTGACAAACACCAGAGGCCGGATGATCATGTTGCGATCCCTGACAAACACCAGAGGCTGGATGATCATGTTGTGATCCCTGACAAACACCAGAGGCTGGATGATCATGTTGTGATCCCTGACGAACACCAGAGTCTGCATGATCATGTTGTGATCGCTGACAAACACCAGATTCTGGATGATCATGTTGTGATCCCTGATAAACACCAGAGGCTGGATGATCATGTTGTGATCCCTGACAAACACCAGAGTCTGGATGATCATGTTGTGATCCCTGACAAACACCAGAGTCTGGATGATCATGTTGTGATCCCTGACAAACACCAGAGGCTGGATGATCATGTTGTGATCCCTGACAAACACCAGAGTCTGGATGATCATGTTGTGATCCCTGACAAACACCAGAGTCTGGATGATCATGTTGTGATCCCTGACAAACACCAGAGACTGGATGATCACGTTGTGATCCCTGACAAACACCAGAGTCTGCATGATCATGTTGTGATCCCTGACAAACACCAGAGGCTGGATGATCATGTTGCGATCCCTGACAAACACCAGAGGCTGGATGATCATGTTGTGATCCCTGACAAACACCAGAGGCTGGATGATCATGTTGTGATCCCTGACAAACACCAGAGGCTGGATGATCATGTTGTGATCCCTGACAAACACCAGAGGCTGGATGATCATGTTGTGATCCCTGACAAACACCAGAGGCTGGATGATCATGTTGTGATCCCTGACAAACACCAGAGGCTGGATGATCATGTTGTGATCCCTGACAAACACCAGAGGCTGGATGATCATGTTGTGATCCCTGACAAACACCAGAGGCTGGATGATCATGTTGTGATCCCTGACAAACACCAGAGGCTGGATGATCATGTTGTGATCCCTGACAAACACCAGAGGCTGGATGATCATGTTGTGATCCCTGACAAACACCAGAGGCTGGATGATCATATTGTGATCCCTGACAAACACCAGAGGCTGGATGATCATGTTGTGATCCCTGACAAACACCAGAGGCTGGATGATCATGTTGTGATCCCTGACAAACACCAGAGGCTGGATGATCATGTTGTGATCCCTGACAAACACCAGACGCTGGATGATCATATTGTGATCCCTGACAAACACCAGAGTCTGGGTGATCATGTTGTGATCCCTGACAAACACCGGAGGCTGGATGATCATGTTGTGATCCCTGATAAACACCGGAGGCTGGATGATCATGTTGTGATCCCTGACAAACACCAGAGGCTGGATGATCATGTTGTGATCCCTGACAAACACCAGAGGCTGGATGATCATGTTGTGATCCCTGACAAACACCAGAGGCTGGATGATTATGTTGTGATCCCTGACAAACACCAGAGGCTGGATGATCATGTTGTTATCCCTGACAAACACCAGAAGCTGGATGATCATGTTGCGATCCCTGACAAACACCAGAGGCTGGATGATCATGTTGTGATCCCTGACAAACACCAGAGGCTGGATGATCATGTGGTCCCTGACAAAAACCAGAGGCTGGATGATCATATTGTGATCCCTGACAAACACCAGAGGCTGGATGATCATGTTGTGATCCCTGACAAACACCAGAAGCTGGATGATCATGTTGCGATCCCTGACAAACACCAGAGGCTGGATGATCATGTTGTGATCCCTGACAAACACCAGAGGCTGGATGATCATGTGGTCCCTGACAAAAACCAGAGGCTGGATGATCATATTGTGATCCCTGACAAACACCAGAGGCTGGATGATCATGTTGTGATCCCTGATAAACACCGGAGGCTGGATGATCATGTTGTGATCCCTGACAAACACCAGAGGCTGGATGATCATGTTGTGATCCCTGACAAACACCAGAGGCTGGGTGATCATGTTGTGATCCCTGACAGACACCAGAGTCTGGATGATCATGTTGTGATCCCTGACAAACACCAGAGTCTGGATGATCATGTTGTGATCCCTGACAAACACCAAAGGCTGGATGATCATGGAAATAAATGGAATTAAATACCGACACAGTGGAAATATAAACACATATGCAGTATAATGTGATCCTTTATTGACAACGTTTCACCCACACAGTGGGCTTTTTCAAGTCACACACAGATCTACCTGGGGTGGAAGGTACGGGAGTATTTATAGTCATGTTCAGAATGTTGAGGTCAGGTGGAGAATGCTGCATCTGATGATCTGTTAGGTAAGACCCATATGCAACAGTTAGGTATCTTTATTTCGAAACGTTTCGCCTACACAGTAGGCTTCTTCAGTCGAGTACAGAAAAGTTGATAGAAGCAGAAGAGACTTGAAGACGATGTAATCAGTCCATCACCCTTAAAGTTTTGAGGTGTTCAGTCCCTCAGTCTGGAGAAGAGCATTGTTCCAAAGTCTGAAACAATATGGAGTTGAAGTGACAGGATGGAGCCTTATATAGCGCCAGGAGGTGAGATGTAGGTCACTAGTAGAACGCAGATGTTGGGAGGCCAGGTCCCTCTCAAATCTAGCCGTTCTCACTAGTAGAGGTTGTCGAAGATGATTTCAGGTCTGTACCAAGATACCCTTGTGTTGCAGTGTCTGACAGGTTGAACATTAAAATGGTATAAAATACCGACAGGTTGTTAGGTAAGACACATATGCAACAGTTAGGTATCTTTATTTCGAAACGTTTCGCCTACACAGTAGGCTTCTTCAGTCGAGTACAGAAAAGTTGATAGAAGCAGAAGAGACTTGAAGACGATGTAATCAGTCCATCACCCTTAAAGTTTTGAGGTGGTCAGTCCCTCAGTCTGGAGAAGAGCATTGTTCCAAAGTCTGAAACAACTCCATATTGTTTCAGACTTTGGAACAATGCTCTTCTCCAGACTGAGGGACTGACCACCTCAAAACTTTAAGGGTGATGGACTGATTACATCGTCTTCAAGTCTCTTCTGCTTCTATCAACTTTTCTGTACTCGACTGAAGAAGCCTACTGTGTAGGCGAAACGTTTCGAAATAAAGATACCTAACTGTTGCATATGTGTCTTACCTAACAACCTGTCGGTATTTTATACCATTTTAATGTTCAATCTGATGATCTACCGGGTGGAGTTATAGAGTCTTGGGTAGCTTGGCAGGGGTATTGGACAAGTTGTGAGTAGACCTTCTGTAGTGTTCTATGTTCTTATGTGGGATAGCGATGAAGAAGTTTCTTGGCGAGTGGTTCAGCTTTGTTATAGAAGCCGTTGTTCTGGTTGAAATTGTTGGTTATAGAGATAAGCGATGATTCCAGGATTCTTCGGTATTGAGTGTTGTCTTCTGTGGCGATAAGTCTTGAGTTTCTGTAGTTAATTAAATGGTTTTGTGAATTGCGATGTTGTACACAGGCATTCCTTATATCGTCAGTCCTGCTTGCATATTGGTGTTCTGAAATACGTGTTCTGAAATACGTATTTCAGAACACCAATATGCAAGGAGGACTGACGATACAAGGAATACCTGTGTACAACATCGCAATTCACAAAACCATTTAATTAACTACAGAAACTCAAGACTTATCGCCACAGAAGACAACACTCAATACCGAAGAATCCTGGAATCATCGCTTATCTCTATAACCAACAATTTTAACCAGAACAACGGCTTCTATAACATAGCTAAACCACTCGCCAAAAAACTTCTTCATCGCCATCCCACATAAGAACATAGAACACTACAGAAGGTCTACTCAGAACTTGTCCAATACCCCTGCCAAGCTACCCAAGACTCTATAACTCCACCCGGTAGATCATCAGATGCAGCATTCTCCACCTGACCTCAACATTCTGAACATGACTATAAATACTCCCGTACCTTCCACCCCAGGTAGATCTGTGTGTGACTTGAAAAAGCCCACTGTGTGGGTGAAACGTTGTCAATAAAGGATCACATTATACTGCATATTTGTTTATATTTCCACTGGATGATCATGTTGTGATCCCTGACAAACACCAGAGTCTGGATGATCATGTTGTGATCCCTGACAAACACCAGAGTCTGGATGATCATGTTGTGATCCCTGACAAACACCAGAGTCTGGATGATCATGTTGTGATCCCTGACAAACACCAGAGGCCGGATGATCATGTTGCGATCCCTGACAAACACCAGAGGCTGGATGATCATGTTGTGATCCCTGACAAACACCAGAGGCTGGATGATCATGTTGTGATCCCTGACGAACACCAGAGTCTGCATGATCATGTTGTGATCGCTGACAAACACCAGATTCTGGATGATCATGTTGTGATCCCTGATAAACACCAGAGGCTGGATGATCATGTTGTGATCCCTGACAAACACCAGAGTCTGGATGATCATGTTGTGATCCCTGACAAACACCAGAGTCTGGATGATCATGTTGTGATCCTTGACAAACACCAGAGACTGGATGATCACGTTGTGATCCCTGACAAACACCAGAGTCTGCATGATCATGTTGTGATCGCTGACAAACACCAGAGTCTGGATGATCATGTTGTGATCCTTGACAAACACCAGATGCTGGATGATCATGTTGTGATCCCTGACAAGCACCAGAGGCTGGATGATCATGTTGTGATCCCTGACAAACACCAGAGTCTGGATGATCATGTTGTGATCCCTGACAAACACCAGAGTCTGGATGATCATGTAGTGATCCCTGACAAACACCAGAGTCTGGATGATCATGTTGTGATCCCTGACAAACACCAGAGGCTGGATGATCATGTTGTGATCCCTGATAAACACCAGAGTCTGGATGATCATGTTGTGATCCCTGACAAACACCAGAGTCTGGATGATCATGTTGTGATCCCTGACAAACACCAGAGTCTGGATGATCATGTTGTGATCCCTGACAAACACCAGAGTCTGGATGATCATGTTGTGATCCCTGACAAACACCAGAGGCTGGATGATCATGTTGTGATCCCTGATAAACACCAGAGTCTGGATGATCATGTTGTGATCCCTGACAAACACCAGAGTCTGGATGATCAAGTTGTGATCCCTGATAAACACCAGAGTCTGGATGATCATGTTATGATCCCTGACAAACACCAGAGGCTGGATGATCATGTTGTGATCCCTGACAAACACCAGAGGCTGGATGATCATGTTGTGATCCCTGACAAACACCAGGGGCTGGATGATCATGTTGTGGTCCCTGACGAACACCAGGGGTTGGATGATCATGTTGTGGTCCCTGACAAACACCAGGGGCTGGATGATCATGTTGTGGTCCCTGACAAACACCAGGGGCTGGATGGTCATGTTGTGGTCCCTGACAAACACCAGGGGCTGGATGATCATGTTGTGGTCCCTGACAAACACCAGGGGCTGGATGATCATGTTGTGGTCCCTGACAAACACCAGGGGCTGGATGATCATGTTGTGGTCCCTGACAAACACCAGGGGCTGGATGATCATGTTGTGGTCCCTGACAAACACCAGGGGCTGGATGATCATGTTGTGGTCCCTGACAAACACCAGGGGCTGGATGATCATGTTGTGGTCCCTGACAAACACCAGGGGCTGGATGATCATGTTGTGGTCCCTGACAAACACCAGGGGCTGGATGATCATGTTGTGATCCCTGACAAACACCAGAGTCTGGATGATCATGTTGTGATCCCTGACAAACACCAGGGGCTGGATGATCATGTTGTGATCCCTGACAAACACCAGGGGCTGGATGATCATGTTGTGGTCCCTGACAAACACCAGAGTCTGGATGATCATGTTGTGATCCCTGACAAACACCAGAGTCTGGATGATCATGTTGTGATCCCTGACAAACACCAGGGGCTGGATGATCATGTTGTGATCCCTGACAAGCACCAGGGGCTGGATGATCATGTTGTGGTCCCTGACAAACACCAGAGTCTGGATGATCATGTTGTGATCCCTGACAAACACCAGGGGCTGGATGATCATGTTGTGATCCCTGACAAGCACCAGGGGCTGGATGATCATGTTGTGGTCCCTGACAAACACCAGGGGCTGGATGATCTCTCAAAAAAATATTAACCTTGACTGTTGCTAATATATTAAAACTTAATACTAAAATTAATCTTTTGTATAAATCTCTTTATATATAAGGGACTCGGGTCTAGCACTTGCTTCCTTCTGTAATAGTAATTTAGATTTTTAGTGAATAAATCATGTAGTCAATATGATATTTAAATTTAAGTAAAGAACGTAGCAAAAGTAAGAGGAAGATTTATATGGCTGCTCTTGAACAACAAATTGAAATTTTACTCTCATATATGACACTTAACAAGAGAGTTTCCAAAACTATGGAAACACTAAAATTACTTTCTGGTTCCCGACAATAAACTCGTCCTGGAAAACTGTGGAGGAAAACATTAAACTAAAAGCAAATTTCCCTATGATGCTCCTGGTATTGGTTTAAATTTCAGTGGCATCTCAGTGAAATAAATGGCCTTTGAATATGAAACAAACTGCCAGAGGAAATATAACCTTTTAATTTAATGAAGTTGTGGAGAAATTTTCTCCAGGAGGGGGGTATCAGCCCCTTTCAGCCCCTTTCAGCCCCTTTCAGCCCTGAGGGGCCCAGCCCTCTCAGAAGGGGCAAATATCTTGTTTACTGCTACAGTGAGTAATTGATCGCAGATGCAGTAACAATATGTGAGGTGTTCGACGCTCCGTGCGGTCCTGTGTTGCAAAGTGTAGCTAAATAAAAGACAGTTCATCTCTTACCTTAGCAGGACATTTAAGGAAAATCCTGCTCCCACTTTATTACCATAGTAAAGATAGTGGTCATTGTTGTCTATGCTTAAGACAGCAAGAAACAAACATTCTGCTTTGCTTCATCGAGGAAGTGGCAAGGAAGCAAAAGTACTAGGTCAGCTTTTCCTTTGTGCAAGGGGCAGTAACGGCGTGGGGTGCTGTGGCGTCTTCAGATTACTTTTGACTCTACTGAGAGTGACACTGATGCCAGGATAACCAACAAAGAACGATCTGTGCGATAGTGTGAACAAAGTGTCTCATAAAACACAATAAACACTTAAGAGAAGTGTGATCAGCTTCTTTAGTGATAAGACTGAGAACAATAAAGACAAATCTTGTGGAACATAGTGTACCAGTGTGCGTATTCCTAGACTATGGAAGATGTGGACATCCAAGGACACTTCAGCTTCTATCAAGTCACCGATATCTGTCAAAGGTGTGAAGAACACCATAGCTCACGCTACAAGAGCAAGGTAAGTTACGAATTTCTTGTAGTACGGGGTACTGCGCAGTTCTTGAGTCGCAAGGAGTTTGTAATCAACCTATAGTCGGCAGTATGGTGCAGACTTTTGAGTCCAAACAAGTATGTAATTTGTCAGTAATCAGTGAATGAAATATGCTGACATAACACCCCCTAGGGGTAATTTATAATCTTACATATTATAAATCTTTACAGCCCGTTGAGAGATGACTTCGACAGCTTCTCAAGACCTCGTCTGTAGGGGCGGCTGTGCAGGCGATGAGCTGTCTTTCTAAGTTAAGTACAAACTCTTTAAACTTAGCTGGTAATGCAATTTCTCAACAGAAGTATTTCTTATCTAAATTTAAAAAAACAAAGGCAGTTTGTGGTGTGATAATCCCGTCATGTTATATACTATGTAACTCCATGAATCGCTTTTCTTAATAAGCTATTCAGCCTTATCTTTCTTCTAAATAATTTTTATTTGTCTTTTTTCTATTTTAATCTGTCAATCAAATCTGAAATGTTTTTTATAAAGAAATAATTTTTATCACTTCTAGTTTCTTTTCATAATTTCGTTATTGTTTCATAATTTTTATCCTGCCCATACTATAATTATTTTTGTCTAGTACATACTTGATGCTATATTATTAACCTAAATCTTCTAACTGCTACATTCGTATCTGGTTTTGTATATATATATATATATATATATAATATATATATATATATATAATATATATATATATATATATATAATATATATATATATAATATATATATATATAATATATATTATTTTTTTATTATCACACCGGCCGATTCCCACCAAGGCAGGGTGGCCCGAAAAAGAAAAACTTTCACCATCATTCACTCCATCACTGTCTTGCCAGAAGGGTGCTTTACACTACAGTTTTTAAACTGCAACATTAACACCCCTCCTTCAGAGTGCAGGCACTGTACTTCCCATCTCCAGGACTCAAGTCCGGCCTGCCGGTTTCCCCGAATCCCTTCATAAATGTTACTTTGCTCACACTCCAACAGCACGTCAAGTATTAAAAACCATTTGTCTCCATTCACTCCTATCAAACACGCTCACGCATGCCTGCTGGAAGTCCAAGCCCCTCGCACACAAAACCTCCTTTACCCCCTCCCTCCAACCCTTCCTAGGCCGACCCCTACCCCGCCTTCCTTCCACTACAGACTGATACACTCTTGAAGTCATTCTGTTTCGCTCCATTCTCTCTACATGTCCGAACCACCTCAACAACCCTTCCTCAGCCCTCTGGACAACAGTTTTGGTAATCCCGCACCTCCTCCTAACTTCCAAACTACGAATTCTCTGCATTATATTCACACCACACATTGCCCTCAGACATGACATCTCCACTGCCTCCAGCCTTCTCCTCGCTGCAACATTCATCACCCACGCTTCACACCCATATAAGAGCGTTGGTAAAACTATACTCTCATACATTCCCCTCTTTGCCTCCAAGGACAAAGTTCTTTGTCTCCACAGACTCCTAAGTGCACCACTCACTCTTTTTCCCTCATCAATTCTATGATTCACCTCATCTTTCATAGACCCATCCGCTGACACGTCCACTCCCAAATATCTGAATACGTTCACCTCCTCCATACTCTCTCCCTCCAATCTGATATTCAATCTTTCATCACCTAATCTTTTTGTTATCCTCATAACCTTACTCTTTCCTGTATTCACCTTTAATTTTCTTCTTTTGCACACCCTACCAAATTCATCCACCAATCTCTGCAACTTCTCTTCAGAATCTCCCAAGAGCACAGTGTCATCAGCAAAGAGCAGCTGTGACAACTCCCACTTTGTGTGTGATTCTTTATCTTTTAACTCCACGCCTCTTGCCAAGACCCTCGCATTTACTTCTCTTACAACCCCATCTATAAATATATTAAACAACCACGGTGACATCACACATCCTTGTCTAAGGCCTACTTTTACTGGGAAAAAATTTCCCTCTTTCCTACATACTCTAACTTGAGCCTCACTATCCTCGTAAAAACTCTTCACTGCTTTCAGTAACCTACCTCCTACACCATACACTTGCAACATCTGCCACATTGCCCCCCTATCCACCCTGTCATACGCCTTTTCCAAATCCATAAATGCCACAAAGACCTCTTTAGCCTTATCTAAATACTGTTCACTTATATGTTTCACTGTAAACACCTGGTCCACACACCCCCTACCTTTCCTAAAGCCTCCTTGTTCATCTGCTATCCTATTCTCCGTCTTACTCTTAATTCTTTCAATTATAACTCTACCATACACTTTACCAGGTACACTCAACAGACTTATCCCCCTATAATTTTTGCACTCTCTTTTATCCCCTTTGCCTTTATACAAAGGAACTATGCATGCTCTCTGCCAATCCCTAGGTACCTTACCCTCTTCCATACATTTATTAAATAATTGCACCAACCACTCCAAAACTATATCCCCACCTGCTTTTAACATTTCTATCTTTATCCCATCAATCCCGGCTGCCTTACCCCCTTTCATTTTACCTACTGCCTCACGAACTTCCCCCACACTCACAACTGGCTCTTCCTCACTCCTACAAGATGTTATTCCTCCTTGCCCTATACACGAAATCACAGCTTCCCTATCTTCATCAACATTTAACAATTCCTCAAAATATTCCTTCCATCTTCCCAATACCTCTAACTCTCCATTTAATAACTCTCCTCTCCTATTTTTAACTGACAAATCCATTTGTTCTCTAGGCTTTCTTAACTTGTTAATCTCACTCCAAAACTTTTTCTTATTTTCAACAAAATTTGTTGATAACATCTCACCCACTCTCTCATTTGCTCTCTTTTTACATTGCTTCACCACTCTCTTAACTTCTCTCTTTTTCTCCATATACTCTTCCCTCCTTGCATCACTTCTACTTTGTAAAAACTTCTCATATGCTAACTTTTTCTCCCTTACTACTCTCTTTACATCATCATTCCACCAATCGCTCCTCTTCCCTCCTGCACCCACTTTCCTGTAACCACAAACTTCTGCTGAACACTCTAACACTACATTTTTAAACCTACCCCATACCTCTTCGACCCCATTGCCTATGCTCTCATTAGCCCATCTATCCTCCAATAGCTGTTTATATCTTACCCTAACTGCCTCCTCTTTTAGTTTATAAACCTTCACCTCTCTCTTCCCTGATGTTTCTATTCTCCTTGTATCCCATCTACCTTTTACTCTCAGTGTAGCTACAACTAGAAAGTGATCTGATATATCTGTGGCCCCTCTATAAACATGTACATCCTGAAGTCTACTCAACAGTCTTTTATCTACCAATACATAATCCAACAAACTACTGTCATTTCGCCCTACATCATATCGTGTATACTTATTTATCCTCTTTTTCTTAAAATATGTATTACCTATAACTAAACCCCTTTCTATACAAAGTTCAATCAAAGGGCTCCCATTATCATTTACACCTGGCACCCCAAACTTACCTACCACACCCTCTCTAAAAGTTTCTCCTACTTTAGCATTCAAGTCCCCTACCACAATTACTCTCTCACTTGGTTCAAAGGCTCCTATACATTCACTTAACATCTCCCAAAATCTCTCTCTCTCCTCTGCATTCCTCTCTTCTCCAGGTGCATACACGCTTATTATGACCCACTTCTCGCATCCAACCTTTACTTTAATCCACATAATTCTTGAATTTACACATTCATATTCTCTTTTCTCCTTCCATAACTGATCATTTAACATTACTGCTACCCCTTCCTTTGCTCTAACTCTCTCAGATACTCCAGATTTAATCCCATTTATTTCCCCCCACTGAAACTCTCCTACCCCCTTCAGCTTTGTTTCGCTTAGGGCCAGGACATATATATATATTTATATATATATATATATTTATATATATATATTTATATATATATATATATATAAATTTATATATATAAATTATATATATATGAATATATAAATATATATATATATATGAATATGTAAATATGTATATAAATATATATATAAATTATATATAAATATATATATATATATAAATATATGTATATATGAATATATATATACATATATATATATATATATATATATATATATATATATATATATATATATATATATATATATATATATATATATATATATATATATATATATATATATATATATATATATATATATATATATGCAATAAGATCACAGTAAACAGGTGATTTCAAAATATGCAAAACAACCACTCTGAAAGAATAGAGAAATTCCAAGCGCTTTCGTGACTACTCACATTATCAAGGAACTATGATAATGTGAGTAGTCACGAAAGCGCTTGGAATTTCTCTATTCTTTCAGAGTGGTTGTTTTGCATATATGTATATATATATATATATATATATATATATATATATATATATATATATATATATATATATATATATATATATATATATATATATATATATATACAATACCTAGGTGTCCCAAATTCCTACTTGTCTATTAACATTGATAAATAATAATTATCTTTGTTATTTACTGTTATGTACATAGTGAGTTACATACAGATAAATGCAATTTTCCACATTTAATTTGCCCGTTGATCCTTCTTGAACCGGAGGTAATTAGTGAAGTCATTAATTGGTTAATTACTTAATAATTATATGTGAAATGACAGAAGGAGGTAGATGTTAAGTTCACAAATTTATTTAATGTTTAGTGGATTATAATTATTACAATATTAATTTTGATAAGTCAAGTCTGGCTAAGTTTATATTAATTTGTATAATATTAATTTGATAAGACAATTCTGGCCAAGATTTATATCAGTGTATGTGTAATTGATAAGCCAGGTGTTGTTAATTATATTAATGTGTATAATATTAATTTTACTTAATGTGTAGTGAATTATAATTATTACAATATTAATTTGATAAGACAATTCTGGCCAAGATTTATATCAATGAATGTGTAATTGATAAGGCAAGTGTTGCTAATTATATTAATGTGCATAATATTAATTTTGCTATGCCAAATTCTGGCAAGGATTTATATTAATTTGTATAATAATTTTGATAATCCAAGGCTGGCTAAAGGTTTGTATTAATGTACATTTAAAATTTATATATAAATTTCTTATATGTGTAATTGCTAAGCTCAAGTGTAGCTAACATTATTAATGTGTATTTAAAATTTATATTACAATTTTTTACATGTAATTGCTAAGCTCAAGTAGCTAGAATTTATTTAAAGGTAAGTTGTGCTATTTACCTTTATAAAGTGCATAATTTAGCACATAATCAGTGTTATTAAGTTGAATTTAATACACTGCATCATGGTTGAAATTGAGGAAAATAATGTAGAAGACAAACATGTGGAATATAGAGCAAAACAACTTCACTGCAAGCTAGGAAGAGTCATGTAACAAAAGCATACAATAAATGTTTGGAATTAATGAATAAAGAAACTGTGAATACTGATGATTTAAAATTGTATTTAGATGCTTTAGGTAATAGATATGATTCATACAAATTATATTACAACAAATATGAAGGAGATTTGTTAGTAAACTGTGTAGATGACACTGAAGTAGATCTCATGATTAGTCAGTATTATGAATTAGAGGAAAAGATTCTTTCTTGTAAAAGTCAGGCCTTGAATAAATTAAAATGTGTAAACCAGGCAGTTAATCAGTCTGCTCCAACAAATAAGATGTCTTTGTCTAAACTCCCAGAATTATGTTTACCTGTATTTAATCCTGGAGAAAATTGGGAGGAATTTTGGTCAATTTTTAAAGCAGCTGTACATGACAGGAGTGACCTAGCCTGTGTAACTAAATTATTTTACCTCAAAGGACAGGTAAGAGGAGATGCTCACATACTCATACAAGCCTTTCCCAATGTAGATGAACCTTACAAGGAAGCACTTATGGTAATATAGAACAAAGTAGATTGGATCTAGTGAATATGATTGTTAATTTAAAATCTCCAGATCACACTTACAAAGGTTTACAGCAGTTTAGAGTTAAACTGGAGAGCACTCTCAAAACTTTAAGTAATAAATATAATCTGAAGGATTCAGACTGGTTATTGAGTGCCATGATACAGAATAAATTAAACTATAAAACACTTGAATGGTTCTCAAACAAATATCACAAGGGTTATTTTGGTCTGGAGGAAATAAGACTAGGTCTACAAGAATTGATTGTGCAGTTGCAGACCAGCCAACTAACTCATTTTAAAGATGCAGCACATAATAACTCTGAGGTATCTGTCAAGTTTCAAAAAGGGAAAAATTATCCCAATGGTAATAATCAAAATTCATTTCCTAAAAGGAGTTACATAGGGGCATATCAAGGAGCATGAATCAGAAATAATGATTCTCCACAAGGTAAGAAGAATAAGTACCCTCCTAAGAGTAGCCCAGTTAATAAAAAACCAGTCAAAGAAAAGAGAGACTGTCTTTTCTGCAAGGGTACTCATTTTTCTAAGAATTGCAATGCATACAATTCATGGAATGATAAGGTTGAAAGATTGGAGGAACTTGACAGATGTATCAGATGTTTAGGTAATCACAATGTAAAGGATTGTTATGCCAAATTAAACTTCTGTTATCAATGTCACAAAGGAAGACACCATATAGTCATGTGTAAAGGTCTATATGATAATGTTGATAATGATAATGTTGACAATCCTGACACAACAGTAGCTAATGTAAAAATTGCTGCTAATGTTAATAATGATGGTTTTGCTGAAGTAGCCTTACCTGTGTTACAGGTAAAAGTTGATGATAAAAGGCATAAATCAAAAAATGTAACTGCATTATTGGACCAGGGATCCCAGCGTACTTTCACAAAACGTAAATGTCTTGATGGTATGAAAGTACAGATGGGAGATCCCACAACTTTAAAATTATCTGGTTTTCTCTCAGATAAAAGAGCTCAATTGTATGACACTGTTTATGTAACTGTCAGGTTGGGCAATGAGAAAAAACGTGTTAATGCAGTAATTGTAGATAGACTTCCAGAGAAAATATCTACAGTAGGGCTTAGTAAAGCTACAGAAAGACTTTCACATAATGTAAATTTAGCACCTTCTGGGGTAAGTGATGATTCTGTAGGCCCAATAAATATTTTGATAGGTAGTGACTATTATGCCTCCTTTGTAAAGGGTATGGTAAAGAAATGTGGTGTCACCCTTTTGAAGACTGCAGGAGGCCATGTAATGTATGGAAGGATTCCTCGTAATAATAATTCATGACTAGAGGAAACTACAAATACCATAACTGTGTGTCTTACTCATGAAGTCGTGCCCCAGTATAATTCTTTCATAGAGGATGGTGTTGAGCTAGTGCATAAATTGTGGGAATTAGACAGCATGGGAATAAATGTAAATGAAGAAAGTCCAGATGATTCTTTTACTCAGGAGCAATACCTGAGAGATGTAAAATTTGAATCTGGACAATACTGGGTACGACTTCCGTGGAGACTGAACCATCCAGAATTGCCCACTAATTACAGAATGGCATATGGACAGTTAAAGGCTCAGCTCCGCGAACTGAGTAAGACACCAGAATTATTAACTACCTATAATGATATAATTGCTGAACAATTAATTAATAAATTTATAGAAGATGTACCTCCTGAGCAAGCCAAAATTTATGGTCACTATTTGCCACATCACGGAGTGAAGAAGGATTCTAATACCACTCCTTTGAGGATTGTGTTTAATTGTAGTGCCAGGAGTAACAAAAATGTACTTAGTTTAAATGACTGTTTGATGACAGGTCCGTTTGACGCAAAAATTAGGAGATATCTTATTAAATTTCAGAGTGAAGCATTATGCCTTTACTGCTGACATAAGTAAAGCTTTCCTAAGAGTGGGTTTACAAGAGGCTGACCGGGATTGTACCCGCTTCTTATGGCCTGAGAATCCTGTTGACTCACTTAGCCCTCTGAAAACCTTTCGCTTTAGGAGCGTATTATTTGGTGCTACATCCAGTCCGTTCCTACTTCAAGCGACGATAAATGCACACCTTAAATGTACGGGAAGTCCATTGAGTAAAGTAATGAGCAAACAATTTTATGTGGACAATTTCCTGGGTGTGACGTCAACTGAAGAGGAACTGTTAATGGCATATGGAGAGGCTTATAAAATAATGCAAAGTGCAAATATGTTTCTGAGAGAATGGAATAGTAATTCATCCAAATTGAAGGACAAAATAAGTAAAGATTACCCTAGAGATAAAGTGCCAAAATGTAGTAATGTATTGGGTTTAAATTGGGATACTGAGAGAGATTTGTTAATGTTAAAACCTAATAATTACAGTATGCCCAATAAATTAACTAAGAGAGTTTTGCTTGCTGAAGTTTCCAAATGTTTTGATCCACTAGGTTTAGTGTCACCCATTACTATAAGAGGGAAATTATTAATTCAGGAAGCATGGAAACTTAAATGTGCTTGGGATGAAATTCTACCTGAGGAATTCATTAACAGGTGGGATGAATCAATTGGTGATTATGAGAAAATTCGAATGTTAGAGTTTCCACGCCAGGTGGCCAATCCAAATGGGAAAAATGTACTCCACATTTTTTGTGATGCTTCAAAATTGGCATATGGAGCAGTTGCTTATCTTCAATGTTATAGTGTTATTTCTCTTGTTATGTCTAAGGCTAAAGTGTCTCCAATTAAATCATGTACCTTGCCTCAGTTGGAATTAACAGCCATTTATGTAGGTGTCAAATTAGCTAATTATATAAGAAATAAGTTGCAGGAGGTAAATATTAGTGACACTGTAATTTGGTCTGATAATGAGGTATCCTTACAATGGATTCGCAATGGAAACAGTAAAATTGTGTACGTACAAAACAGAGTCGCTGAAATTTATCAGGTGCAAGAGAAGTATAATAGTTTGGGTCAGCATATGTTAACATTTAATCATATACCTGGTGAGGAGAATCCAGCTGATTTCTTGTCTCCAGGTTTACCTTATGCTAAATTTGTAAATGCTGTATCATGGTTTAAAGGACTGAGCTGGTTGGTAAATAAAGCTAATTGGCCTGTACAAAAGGCGTATATTGCTCCTGTTGAAATTACTGTGACCACTGCTCCAATAGTTTGTCCTTCTTTATCCATTGATATAAATAGGTATTCTTCTTTACCCAAACTGATCAATGTAACTAAGTTGGTGTTTGAATTTCTAAACAAGATAAATATTTCATATAAGTTTTCACATCCTCTTGAATATTGGATAAAGAGGGTACAGGAGGAAATTGATGATGGAAAGAAAAATTGTGAAAGGTTCCATAATAGAGAAATTGTGGCTGTATTTAGAGAACAGTGTAATTAGGTGCAGAGGTAGGTTACAAAATGCTGAATTGGGTGATTATGCTAAACACCCTATCTTACTGCCCAAAACTCATCATCTAACAAATTTAATTGTGCTAAATGCCCATAAAAATGTAATGAATGGTGGGATACAAGATACCTTAAATTGTATTAGGGAAACTTTCTGGATTCCACAAGGATGGCAAAGTGTAAAAAGAGTGATTAAATCTTGTGTAATATGTCGCCGTGTGGATGCCAGATCCTATATGTACTCAGGTCCTTCACCATTGTCAAATGAGCAATTTGAGTCGTTTAGCAACGAACTCCGCCAGGCCGCAGTGTGGAAAATACTGTATATACTTTCCAGAAATACAGTTATATGTAAATAGATGGCCATACTGTATTTAAAATTTATGTAATCGAAAACGGGAAGCTGCGCCTGCGCAGGAGAGGGGACTCGCCATCTTGGTTTTGAATTGGATACAACGTTAATATAATGGGAAGAATTTTTCGTGATCTAGATGTTAAAATTGGATTGACACCTCTCAAATAGAAGGCAAAATTGTTGGATGTGCATTCCTGCATAACTTGAGATATCAGACGACTGGACAAGACAGCTCCAGGAACCTCAGATAGCTCTCTAGATTTGTGTATAATTCTGGCCAGTGTTTTCATGAATTTAGTTAGTGAGGTTTTTCTGAGTATGATACAACTTAATATCCAGTCAAATTAGTGAGTGATATTAAGATATATTTTCCTTCTGTTATGTAATTGTGTATGTATATAACCATTTATTATTTTTAATATACAGTCCACAAATATGTATATTTACCAGTATTCCTGGTGTATGTATATTTCATTTAATTAATAGGTCCAGAGCAACTTGTGGATATGACAGTGGTAGGTATCGAAGGGGGACATTTTTTGCAACTTAGGTGTCCCAAATTCCTACTTGTCTATTAACATTGATAAATAATAATTATCTTTGTTATTTACTGTTATGTACATAATGAGTTACATACAGATAAATGCAATTTTCCACAGGCCGGTTTCAAAATATTACTTAGGTTGCATCCTGTTATAAGGTTGATAACATATAAGTTTAGTTTGTGTAGCTGCAAATTTGAAATCTTACTGAAATAGTTACAAAAAAATTTAAACAGTTGGAATCAAATAAATTACCAAAGAATGTATTTTGTGGTTGTCTTCAAACTTTTAATAATGGTGGACTTTATTAAAAGAACTTGTCACCAATAGCTGTGTAAATTTCAGTTTACCATTTTTATTATAGTGTTTCAAAAATTAAAATTAATGAATGTCTTTTACGTCGTCTTCAAACCCTTTATACTAGAGTATCTTAACTGGAAGTATTTTTGTATTAATTTTGGCTGTAGGGAATTTTAAATGGAATGTAAATAAGAAAAGAATATTTAAAAAAAAAATAAATCCGCAGTTTTATGGTGTTTTAAGTTTAACGATGGGAGACTTTATTTTTCTTACGTTCTCAGCAACATTTTCGTTTGGTTTCACACATTTTTTTGCTTATTACGCGAGAACCTCTTATTCAAGCTTATGTAGCGTACCTTGGGCAAGATTCATTGGTCTATTGGCATATGTGGCTGCCCTATAAACAACGCTACATATGTCATTCCCAAAATTTGTTCCTGTGTGATAGGTGGAGACAGACTCCTGTGACCGGCAACAAACTTCATCACCGGTGTAGCCTAGTTTAAAGAAGGTTGGGACATTTATTGGTGTGTGTTGATGCCATTTTGCCACTTTTAATCTCGAAAAGATATAAATTTTATTTACGTTATTGCATTTTTTGCCTTGGTGTTGATGAGGGGCTCCTGATCCAATAATTGAGCTTATTTTTGTCTTGTTTTAATTGCATTTATATACCTGCCATTCCAAAGGCTCTGTCAATAAAGCAGAAAATCTCGACATAAAGAAGTGTAAGCTCAGCTTCGTTATTATTTTACCTGGAGATGTAATACAACGCCTGGTAAATGAAAGACAACCTGATTCAACCAAGGAAAGAGAAGAAGCTCTAATTCTTTCAGGTCAAGAGCTCTTCATCAGCTTGTAGGCATCTTTAAGTATGTCAACTCAATCTTGCTTTAAACAAGAAATTGTCTGAGTAACTATTATGTGTGTGAAGAATGAAACACTTGGGCAACATTTGGGAATCTTTACTAGGGATATGTTTCACCAACCAATGGCTTCTTCAGTCCAATGCAGAGAAGAACATTGAAAAATGAGGAGGGGAATGAGGTAATTCGTCTCAGTCTGGAATCGATGTGTTCAGTCCATCAGTCATGATGAGCAGCACTGAATTTGGGAAAATCTCTGTATAACTGAAGCTCAGCCCTGTCTGGGTTACCTCCAACAGACGACATAACGTTAGTTCACCAACATTCGTTGGTTTATCATTCCATGCCCCTCAAGTGCCTGCATAATATTCAAAGACTGCCTCACAGCCGCCCTTGAAAATAACTGTCACCGAGTTTACTGCCCTTTCTAGAAATTGTTGTTTGAATGTGTCAAAGATCATGAGAATTTCTTTATACACATTACCCAATATTAACACATCAAATCTTTATACACATATATCCTGTGAAAAACTTACCCTCCACAAGCATGATGTGCATGGATACGCTAGATACAGCCTCGTCATAGGTCTTCAACCATACGTTATCACCACTGCATGTGGTAGGAGGAGCAGTTATTACTGAAGATCACAACAAAGTGCAATTTACCTATGAGAGTCACATCAGTTAATGGATAAATGTTTCACAGTTACCCGAGAAAAAATGAAAAATGAGTTGATTGCAGTTTTAATTAGGTAGCTCCGTAATTCCGAACAATAGCGATATTCCTGTTTCCACTGCGCATTCTCTTTCACTGTCTGTAGACTACTTTCGGCCATCGAAGGTCGATTATATCGCTAGACCTGAATTTTCACAGATCATAGGAAATCCAGACTGAGTAAGCTGGCACCCATATTCCTCATTCTCTAACCAGCTGATAAAGATCTCACCCACCAGAACAAGATTTCTGCCTCTAGAAGACGATTTCAGCCTTAAGAAGGAGATCTAAGCATCCCGAAGATCTCTGCCTCCTGAAGAAGACCTCAGCCCCCAGAAAACGATCAGCCGTCCAAGGATAGTCTCGGCCTTCCAAGATTGATCTTGGCTTTCCAAGGATGATCTCGGCCTTCCAAGCATGATCTCGGCTTCCAAGGATGGTCTGGACCTTCCAATGATGATCTCGGCCTTCCAAGGATGATATCGGCTTTCTAAATATGATTCCGGTCTTCCAAGGATGTTCTCAGCCTTCCAAGGATGGTATCGGCATTCCTAGGATGGCCTCGGCGTTCCTAGGATGGTCTCGGCCTTTTAAGGACGATCTCGGCCTTTCGAAAAAAATCTTAGCCTCCAAAAGAAAATTTCAACACACAGATCTTGCCTCCACACTTAAGGTGTATTATAAGGAAGAGCTAAACCCGGTGTTGGTGCTACCTGCTACGCACACTAGGAAAGCCAATATCTGGCGGCGCAACAGGTCCACTACAAATTTATATAAAGTTAACTAATCTATGTAAAAAAAAAAATATAATACTCAACAGTGAAGGGGAAAATGGCAAGAACTGACTACAGTCATAATAACAAACAATACTTTTGTCCGGGAAGAACGTTTTATTAAAATAACAGCACTTCGCTCTCACAACTAAACCCGACGCTTTGGGGTGGATGGAAGGTCGGAGCTGGAGATGTAAAGGTTAAGTCAAGCGTGAGACTAAGGGCGATGAAAGACATGAAGTAGGAAGGGCTAAAAGAGAAGGTATCAAGAGGAGAAGACTGTGTTGTGTTATGATCTCTCACGCGATTTAGTGTGATTGAGAAGAATACAGAAGAGCTCAAGCTGCCCGGATGACACTAGCTCATCCCAGAGGACTATATTTACATAAATATCATTTTTTTTTCCACTGCTTGTAGGTTATAACAATATGTCACATGAGGTCTAATAAATATTTTCTTGATTACCAGAAAATTAAGCCTAAATGAAAATTGAGTTTAGTTCACATTGTCTTCACCGAGTAATTGTAATGACATAAATAAAGTAACAAAGATACAGGATGATAATATGTGCTATCAGTGGTATTCCAAGATCTACAGAAACAATAGAATATTAGACTATTTCACCTACATTAGCTTATCAAAAACTCACAAGGGGAGGGGGAGGCAGAAATATAATAGTTTGTCTAGGGCGGCACCGAATACCCGAGCACTAGCCCTGGCTCAAACCGATGGGATTATACAAAGCAGCATTGCTCCTCTGCACCATTGCTCCTTTGCACCATTGCTCCCTTACACATTGGAGACAGTTGTCAGTGTGTTGAGTTACTTTGATCACCCACCGCGTTGAGATGTAATTTACCGTAAATACTTTATTTATTTATTTATTTATTTATTTATTTAGAAATTTAGCATACAAACAGAGGTACAAAAAATACAGGTAAGAGCAGCATGCCAAAGCCACTTATATGCATAGCATTACGGGCTGGCTTAAAATTAACTTAAGATTAACTAAGCAATGATGAAATCAGTGATAAGACATTATTGTAAACAGATAACTATAAAATACAAATAAGTATTACAAAGACAGGTCCTATGGTTGCATGCATTGCTGTACATTCAGTAGAATGGAGCATTCTGTTAGGTAGTGTATTTAAAAAAAAATAACAAAGTTAGGTTTAACATTTGTGTGATATAATTGTGAGTAACATTTAGGATATACAATTTATATGGTTCAGTTATTCAGTTTTTATTTGGTTTTGAGTGAGTAAGTGAACTTTGAGAAGAGACTTGAATTTATAAACAGGTAGTGTTTCTTTTATATTTAAAGGTAATGAATTCCAGATTTTAGGGCCTTTTATGTGCATTGAGTTTTTGCATAGCGTGAGATGGACACGAGGAACATCAAAGAGTGATCTGTGCCTTGTATTATGGTCATGTGTTCTGTTGAGGTTGGCAAGGAGATGTTTGAGGGGAGGGTTAATATCAGAGTTAAGTGTTCTATGTATGTAATAAGTGCAATAATAAGTATGGATGTTTTGTATGGTGAGTAGGTTGAGGGTTTTGAATATTGGTGGAGTGTGCTGCCTGTAGTGAGAATTTGTTATCATTCTAACTGCAGCCTTTTGTTGGGTAATTAGTGGTCTGAGATGGTTAATTGTTGTTGAGCCCCATGCACAAATTCCATAGGTGAGATAGGGGTAAATAAGAGAGTGATAAAGGGCCAGGAGGGCTGACTGTGGAACATAGTACCGCATCTTCGATAGTATGCCTACAGTCTTGGAAATTTTCTTAGAAATTTGTTGTATATGTGTATGAAATTTGAGTCTATTATCGAGGTGGATTCCTAAGAAATTTCCCTCTGTTAGCTTTGTGATAGGTGATCCGTTTATCGTTATGTTAAGAGGTACATCTGTAGCTCTGCTACCAAACTGAATGAAGTAGGTTTTGTCAATGTTTAGTGTAAGTTTGTTAGTCCTCATCCAGGTAGATATTTTCTGTAGTTCGGTGTTTACAGTATTGGCTAGCGTGACTGGGCTCGGGTGAGAGAAGACGTATGTGGTGTCATCTGCAAAAAGTGTGGGTTTGAGTAATTGCGAAGCATTTGGTAGGTCATTTATGTATAGGAGAAAGAGAAGAGGGCCAAGGACACTTCCCTGTGGGACACCAACTGTAATTGGTTGTGCGGAAGAGCTTGCCCCATTAGCGTACACATATTGGCTTCTGTTGCTGAGGTAAGACGTTAGGTAGTTGAGGGAGTGCCCTCTAATACCATAGTGTGACAATTTTACGTGAAGCAAGTCATGCTCAACTGTATCAAAAGCTTTACGTAAGTCAATGAAGATCCCCAGTGGGACTTCTTTTTTCTCTATTGCAGTGTATATATGTTCTAGCATGTGTATAATAGCATCATTAGTATTTTTATTAGGCCTGAATCCAAATTGGCAGGGGTTGAGAATGTTATGGGAAATGAGGTAGGAGTAGATTCGTTTATGAATTAATTTTTCGAAGATTTTTGAGAGAGGGTGTAAATTGGATATTGGCTTATAGTTATTCAACTCTGTTTGGTCTCCTCCTTTATGGATCGGGGTGACCCTTGCTATTTTGAGAACTGTAGGGAAGGTGGAGGATTCAATGGATTTGTTAAAGAGTGTTGCAATGATTGGTGATAGTACTTGTGACGCTTTTTTGTATATAAAGGGTGGTAAGGTATTTAAATCTCCTGCCTTGTTTTTCAGTGCGTTGATAATAAGGGAGACTTCGTATGGGTTAGTCGGAGCTAGGAACAGTGTGTTCGGGTAGTTGCCAGTGAGGTAGTCATTTGGTTGGGTATCTGAGCTTGGGATATTATTGGCAAGGTTTTGACCTATAGTGGAGAAGAAATCATTGAGTCTGTTTGCTGTTTCTGTTGGTGGGAGTTGGGGTTCATCTGATTTTGTTAATTTTATTTCGCTATGTCGTGATATCTTTTTTGTTCCCAGAATTTCTGATAGGGTCTTCCAGGTCTTTTTTATATCACCTCGTAAGTTGGATAATCTGTTCTCATAATACAATTTTTTTGCCCTTCTTATCATGCTGGTTAGGATTGACGAGTAACGTTTTGTTTGGTCTCTGGTTATGTGACCCATTCTGTACTGTTTTTCATATCGGTGTTTTGTATTTATGGATTTGAGAATGCTGGGTGTTAGCCAGGGACTGTTCAGTCACTTAGCTGTCATCTGTTTAGTTTTTTTAGGGCAGTGCTTGTTATAAAGGTATTGGGTCTTTTTTAGAAAATTATTAAAACATTCGTCAATATCTGTATAGATTTCTAGCTCAGTGTGCCAGTCAATGTTTGTTACTGCTTTTGTGAAGTTATTAATGGCTGCCTCATTGTGAAGTCTGAAGGTGACTTTAGTAGTGTCTTGGGGTATTTTACCAAGAGTTGTTATGAGGAAAGTAGGGTAGTGGTCTGTGGTATTATCTGTAATTATGCCTGATTTTAAAGGGGATATGGTGTTGGTCCAGATGTGGTCAAGTAGGGAAACACTAGTCTCTGTAACTCTTGTAGGTTTTGTTACTGTTGGTAGCAACATGCAGTTACTCATTGTGTTTGTGAATTCAGTAACGTGTGGGTCCTGGTCTTGTAGGAGATTTATATTGAAGTCACCTGAGAGTAGTAAGTGATCTTTGTTCATGCGTGCATCAGTTATCATACTTCCTAGGTTTTGACTAAATTGGCTAATGTTTGATTGTGGAATTCTGTAGATGTTTATCACTGTGAGAGGTTTTTGTAGGTATTTGGATTTGAATTTAGCTATTATATATTCCCCATGTTCATCCCTTGTGCAAGTATTAGTGATACATTCTAGTTGGTCTGAGTAGTATATAGCTGTGCCACCCCATTGTTGGTCTGGCCTACAGTTGTGTATGGCTGTGTAACCAGGAATGGCATAGACATCTGTAGTATCAGGCTTTAGCCAGGTTTCAGTTTGTGTAATGATGGACATATTGGCATGCAAGGAATTTAGTAATGCTAGGAGGTCATCATAATGCTTGCTTAAAGATCTGATATTGTAGTTAAAGATAGTTATGTTGTTGTTGGCTCTGAGAAGTGCCTTTGATTGTTCTGCTGTGTAGTAATTACAGTAACTGTTTGAATCATTTAAGTCATTAAATAAGAGGTTGGTATCAGGATCAATGAGCTAAAGTAAAGGACAAAAAAATATATAAGGGACTACAATTAAGTAATGGTAAACAAGTTAAATGGACAGATAGTCACTATGAAATAATATTGGTTTAGGAGTAAGATCTGATTTGTAATATTAAATAAGTTGAGCAGTTTATTGCACAATAAAAAGTAAAAAAAATGAGGTAGTTGGTACTAGCTAGCAAAAGATAGTTTTGGTACTTGCAAAAAAGTAATTGGAATATACACTAATTGCACACACAATAAAAAGTGACTAAAAAAACAAGTAGTGGTAAAAAAATTAAATGGACAGGTAAGAACAATGAATAATGGTAATGTCTTGGTTATAATATGATAGTAAGATGGTAGACAGGTACACAGGTACAAAGGATAATATAAAGGTTGGAGTTGAATATGCAAACTTGAAAATTTGGCAACAAAATGTTATGGAAAGTATAAAATAATGTTTAATGTACAAAAGTAAAATTGACTGGTAGTAAATATGGTGTTTAATAAAATTTTAGTAAGTAATAATGATTATAAAAAAAGTGAAAAAGTAATGTTTATTTCATTCAATATTGCACTGGTAGTTATACTTGAGGTTATATGTCAGTACAAGGTAATTAAGAGTACTCTAAGATAGTAAATGTGGTATAAAACAGGTAAAGGTAATTAGACAAGTAATGGTTATTAAATGTCAAAAATGTTAAGAGTAAATTGAAATTATAGTAAAAATGATAATTATTAATTTTAGTAGGTAATATCAATTGATAGTATTTAAAAAAATATGAGGTAGTAATATGGACAGAGAAAGTATCAATTCAGCTAATGTTTAAGCAAACAATAGTAAATAAGAAAATTACATAAGGTGACTTATGCTTACTAGTAAAATCACAAAATGAGGTAGTTGATTATTTAAATACTAAGAGATTGTACAATGAAATTTGAACAATAATGGAGCAAAACATACACTACACTACGTAGGCTTTTAGGTTGGACATTGTTTAGTTATTCTCTGTAAGATTAGTATCCCTGAGAAATCGTGATAGATCATTCTCGTTCGTGATTGTGTACAGTTGACCTACAT